>NW_026609310.1:207500-295000 GCF_029499605.1 Hyla sarda
TGTGTGATGATGTGTGTGTGTGGATGTGTGTGTGTGGATGTGTGTGTGTGTGTGGATGTGTGTGTGTGGATGTGTATGTTATGTGTGTGTGGATGTGTGTGTGTGGATGTGTGAGTGTGTGTTTATGTGTGTGTGGATGTGTGAGTGTGTGTGTGGATGTGTGTGTGTGTGGATGTGTGTGTGGATGTGTGAGTGTGTGTGGATGTGTGTGTGTGGATGTGTGTGTGTGTGGATGTGTGTGTGGATGTGTGTGTGTGTGGATGTGTGAGTGTGTGTGTGGATGTGTGTGTGTGGATGTGTGTGTGGATATGTGTGTGTGTGTGGATATGTGTGTGTGGATGTGTGTGTGATTGTGTGAGTGTGTATGTGGATGTGTGAGTGTGTGTGTGTGTGTGTGGATGTGTGTGTGGATATGTGTGTGTGTGGATGGATATGTGTGTGTGTGTGTGGATGTGTGTGTGTGTGTGTGTGTGGATGTGTGTGTGGATGTGTGAGTGTGTGTGTGGATGTGAGTGTGTGGATGTGTGTGTGGATGTGTGTGTGGATGTGTGAGTGTGTGTGGATGTGTGTGGATGTGTGTGTGTGGATGTGTGTGTTTGGATGTGTGTGTGTGGATATGTGTGTATGTGTGGATGTGTGTGTGTGGATGTGTGTGTGGATGTGTGAGTGTGTGTGTGGATGTGTGTGTGGATGTGTGACTGTGTGTGTGGATGTGTGTGTGGATATGTGAGTGTGTGGATGTGTGTATGGATGTGTGAGTGTGTGTGTGGATGTGTGTGGATGTGTGTGGATGTGTGAGTGTGTGTGTGGATGTGTGTGGATGTGTGTGTGTGGATGTGTGTGTGTGTGGATATGTGTGTGTGTGTGTGTGTGTGGATGTGTGTGTGGATGTGTGAGTGTGTGTGTGGATGTGTGTGTGTGTGTGTGTGGATATGTGTGTGTGTGTGTGGATATGTGTGTGTGTGTGGATATGTGTGTGTGTGTGTGTGTATATGTGTGTGTGGATGTGTATGTTATGTGTGTGTGTGGATATGTGTGTGTGTGTGGATATGTGTGTGTGTGTGTGTGTGTGGATATGTGTGTGTGTGTGTGTGGATATGTGTGTGTGTGTGGATATGTGTGTGTGTGTATATGTGTGTGTGGATGTGTATGTTATGTGTGTGTGTGTGTGTGTGTGTGGATATGTGTGTGTGTGTGTGTGTGTGGATATGTGTGTGTGTGTGTGTGTGTGTGTGGATGTGTATGTTATGTGTGTGTGTGTGTGTGTGGATATGTGTGTGTGTGTGTGTGTGTGGATATGTGTGTGTGTGTGTGTGGATATGTGTGTGTGTGTGGATATGTGTGTGTGTGTGTGTGTGTGTGTGTGTGTGTGTGGATATGTGTTTGTGGATGTGTATGTTATGTGTGTGTGTGTGTGTGTGTGTGTGTGTGGATGTGTGGATAGATTTGGATAGATATAAATAGATATTGTATATATATACTGTATATATGTCTATATTGACTGGTTGTAATAAATGACTTTTTATTGATTTTATCTACTTGATCCTTCTACCACAATATTTGTTTGGTGCCTCATTCCTCTACAGTCCATGACCTCCAGCCGCTGCCGATCTCCTATTGGCTGTCTAGGCACAACATCTGGAGGTACACAGTATGGAGACCCCTGCTCTTCTGTATAGGACCCAAATGGGGAGGAAGGGGGTGAAGCTCAGACTCCTTGACTGTATGTGGCCCAGAAAATTTGGGGGGGGGGCTGTGAACTGAAGGAATAGAAATTCATGAGGGAGGAGGGGCCCTCCATTTTTCTCTCACATTTTTGTAGTTTCCATCTTGTTTTTTAATTTTAGTAGTTTTGTAGTTTTTGTGGTTTTGTAGTTTTCGTCTAGTTTTGTAGTTTTCGTCTAGTTTTGTAGTTTTCGTCTTGTTTTGTAGTTTTCGTCTTGTTTTGTAGTTTTCATCTTGTTTTCTAGTTTCCGTCTTGTTTTGTAGTTTTTGTGGTTTTGTAGTTTTCGTCTTGTTTTGTAGTTTTCATCTTGTTTTGTAGTTTTTGTGGTTTTGTAGTTTTCGTCGTTTTGTAGTTTTTGTCATCTTGTTTTGTAGTTTTCGTCTTGTTTTGTAGTTTTCGTCTTGTTTTGTAGTTTCCGTCTTGTTTTGTAGTTTTTTTCTTGTTTTGTAGTTTCCATCTTGTTTTGTAGTTTTTGTTGTTTTGTAGTTTTCATCTTGTTTTGTAGTTTTCGTCTTGTTTTGTAGTTTCCATCTTGTTTTGTAGTTTCCGTTTTGTTTTGTAGTTTTTGTCGTTTTGTAGTTTTCATCTTGTTTTGTAGTTTTCGTCTTGTTTTGTAGTTTTCGTCTTGTTTTGTAGTTTCCGTCTTGTTTTGTAGTTTTCGTCTTGTTTTGTAGTTTCCGTCTTGTTTTGTAGTTTCCGTCTTGTTTTGTAGTTTTCGTCTTGTTTTGTAGTTTTCGTCTTGTTTTGTAGTTTTCATCTTGTTTTGTAGTTTTCGTCTTGTTTTGTAGTTTCCGTCTTGTTTTGTAGTTTTTTTCTTGTTTTGTAGTTTCCATCTTGTTTTGTAGTTTTTGTCGTTTTGTAGTTTTCATCTTGTTTTGTAGTTTTCGTCTTGTTTTGTAGTTTCCATCTTGCTTTGTAGTTTCCGTTTGGTTTTGTAGTTTTTGTCATTTTGTAGTTTTCATCTTGTTTTGTAGTTTTCGTCTTGTTTTGTAGTTTTCGTCTTGTTTTGTAGTTTCCATCTTGTTTTGTAGTTTTTTTCTTGTTTTGTAGTTTCCGTCTTGTTTTGTAGTTTTTTTCTTGTTTTGTAGTTTCCATCTTGTTTTGTAGTTTCCATCTTGTTTTGTAGTTTCCGTCTTGTTTTGTAGTTTTTGTCGTTTTGTAGTTTTCGTCTTGTTTTGTAGTTTTCATGTTTTGTAATTTTCTATTTTGTAGTTTTCGTGCTGTTTTGTAGTTTTCATTGTTTTGTATTTTTTGTTGTTTTGTAGTTTTTGTATTGTTGATGTATTTGCAGATCATAAACTTCTGGTTACAGATAATGGAGCCGTGATATAAACCACAGGAAGCCGGGAGGATCTCCGGGGCAGGATGTGGTGACATCTGTTCTCGCCAACTCAGAAAATCCTAATCCGTGATGGGACAGAGGCCAAAGAGTCAGGGCAGCAGCATCATCATGGTCTTCTATGGGGCTCATACTGGATCTAATGCCCCTCCATATGTCACGGGTACAGCACTCCTCTCACCACCAGGACAGGGGCAGCCATGACCTTTCATTTCACTGAATGAGCAGGGACACTTCCTGCCCTGTTGTAGTATCAACCAGCACCAGGAGGATATCCATATTAAGCTTTGGTCACGACTAGACAATTCACTCCTAAATGCTTAAGGCAGAGAGTTTATTTATAATACAGTGCGGAGTGTAAGGATGGGACAGGCATAAGGCTATCCTTCATATAAGATAGGGATAGGCATAAGGCCATCCTTCATATAAGATAGGGATAGGTATAAGGCTATCCTTCATATAAGATAGAGATAGGCATAAGGCTATCCTTCATATAAGATAGGGATAGGCATAAGGCCATCCTTCATATAAGATAGGGATAGGTATAAGGCTATCCTTCATATAAGATAGAGATAGGCATAAGGCTATCCTTCATATAAGATAGAGATAGGTATAAGGCTATCCTTCATATAAGATAGAGATAGGTATAAGGCTATCCTTCATATAAGATAGAGATAGGTATAAGGCTATCCTTCATATAAGATAGAGATAGGTAGAGATGAGCAAACTTTTCAAAAATCCGATTCGGACGATTCGCCGAATTTTCCAAAAAAGTTTGTTTCAATCTGAATTTTTTCGCGGGAAATCTATATTAAAAAAGGCTATCTCTAGCCTACATACAGCCTCTATAGGGGTATAGAACACTTTGCTGTGTCCTAAAACGCATATGGAGTGTGCTGGGGTAGTGAAATAATACTGTTATTCAGAATAGCATGCAGTTTACCGGCATCACTTTTAGAATCACTGCCGCAGAGCAGCACAATGACAGAGCCTGGTGGTGGCATCAGTGTCAGGAGACCATATAGTGACTGAATGACATAGCGTGGAGGTGTTGGCAGCATGAGGAGACCATATAGTGGCTGAATGACATAGCGTGGAGGTGTTGGCAGCATGAGGAGACCATATAGTGGCTGAATGACACAGCGTGGAGGTGTTGGCAGCATGAGGAGACCATATAGTGGCTGAATGACATAGCGTGGAGGTGTTGGCAGCATGAGGAGACCATATAGTGGCTGAATGACACAGCGTGGAGGTGTTGGCAGCATGAGTGTTACGCTGAGCGCTCCGGGTCCCTGCTCCTCCCCGAAGCGCTCGCGGCGTTTCTCTCCCTGCAGCGCCCCGGTCAGACCCGCTGACCGGGAGCGCTGCACTGACATTGCCGGCGGGGATGCGATTCGCATAGCGGGTCGCTCCCGCTCGCGAATCGCATCCCAAGTCACTTACCTGTCCCGGTCCCCGGCTGTGTGCCTTGAGAAAGCTACTCTGTGTTACCTCTACTGTGTTCTTGACCATCTGCTATCACCATTGACTACGAACCTAGCCGCCTGCCCCGACCTTCTGCTACGTCTGACCTTGCTCTTGTCTACTCCCTTGTACCGCGCTTATCTCAGCAGTCAGAGAGGTTGAGTCGTTGCCAGTGGATACGACCTGGTTGCTACCGCCGCTGCAAGACCATCCCGCTTTGCGGCGGGCTCTGGTGAATACCAGTAGCAACTTAGACCCGGTCCACTGACACGGTCCACGCCAATCCCTCTCTGGCACAGAGGATCCACCTCCAGCTTGCCGAATCGTGACAGTAGATCCGGCCATGGATCCCGCTGAGGTTCCACTGCCAGTTGTCTCTGACCTCACCACGGTGGTCGCCCAGCAATCCCGACAGATCGCCCATCTAAGTCACCAGCTGTCGGAAGTGTCCACCATGGTACAGCAACTTCAGTCGCAGCTACAGCATCTGCAACAGCAGCTACCATCTCCTCCACCAGCTCCTGCACCTTCTCCGCAGCGAGTGGCCGCTCCTAACCTCCGCTTGTCCCTGCCGGACAAATTTGATGGGGACTCTAGACTCTGCCGTGGTTTTCTGTCGCAATGTTCCCTTCATTTGGAGATGTTGTCGGACCAATTTCCTACAGAACGGTCTAAGGTGGCTTTCGTGGTCAGTCTCCTGTCTGGGAAGGCTTTGTCTTGGGCCACACCGCTCTGGGACTGCGATGACCCTGTCACCGCCTCTGTACACTCCTTCTTCTCTGAGGTTCGCAGTGTCTTCGAGGAACCAGCCTGAGCTTCTTCTGCCGAGACTGCCCTGCTGAACCTGGTCCAGGGTAATTCTTCAGTAGGCGAGTACGCCATTCGATTTCGTACTCTCGCTTCCGAATTATCTTGGAACAACGAGGCTCTCTGCGCGACCTTTAAAAAAGGCCTATCCAGTAACATCAAAGATGTGCTGGCCGCACGAGAGATTCCTGCCAACCTGCATGAACTTATCCATTTGGCCACCCGCATTGACATGCGTTTTTCAGAAAGACACCAGGAACTCCGCCAGGAAAAAGACCTTAATCCCTGGGCACCTCTCTCTCGGTATCCCTTGCAATCTACCCCTGTGCCTCCCGCCGAGGAGCCTATGCAAGTAGATCGGTCTCGCCTGACTATTGAAGAGAGGTCTCGCCGTAGGGATAAAAATCTATGTCTGTACTGCGCTAGTACCGAACATTTCTTGGTGGATTGCCCGATTCGTCCTCCACGTCTGGAAAATGCACGCACGCAACCTGCTCATGTGGGTCTGGCGTCTCTGGGTACGGAGTCTGCTTCTCCATGTCTCACTGTGCCCGTACGGATTTCTCCTTCTGCCAACTCCTCCTTCTCTGCCGTGGCCGTCTTGGACTCTGGTTCTGGAAATTTTATTCTGGCCTCTTTGCTTGATAGGTACTGCATCCCGGTAACCCGTCTCATCAAGCCGCTCTACATTGCTTCAGTCAACGGAGTCAAGTTGAACTGCACTGTGCGTTATCGCACAGTGCCTCTGCTTATGAACATTGGACCACATCTCGAAAAGATTGAATTTTTGGTTTTGCCCGGCTGCACATCTGAAGTCCTTCTCGGTCTGCCATGGCTCCAGCACCATTCTCCCACCCTTGACTGGACCACCGGGGAGATCGTGAATTGGGGTCCTGCTTGCCGCAAGAAATGCCTCACGTCTGCTCCCAGCCCCGTCTGTCGGGCCTCAGTGTCCCCTCCTGTGCCTGGTCTCCCCAAGGCCTATCAGGACTTTGCCAAGCCTCACCCTCTGCCCCCCCTCCCCATTCCCACTCCTTCTGACCGGTCTGCCCAGGACTTCACTGTCCCCCAGAAGGAGACTCTACAATCGCTCCCAATGTCCTCGTCCCAGGTGGAGCGACACCCCGACAAAAAGAGGGGGAGACCTAAGGGGGGGGGGTACTGTTACGCTGAGCGCTCCGGGTCCCTGCTCCTCCCCGAAGCGCTTGCGGCGTTTCTCTCCCTGCAGCGCCCCGGTCAGACCCGCTGACCGGGAGCGCTGCACTGACATTGCCGGCGGGGATGCGATTCGCATAGCGGGTCGCGCTGCTCGCGAATCGCATCCCAAGTCACTTACCTGTCCCGGTCCCCGGCTGTCATGCTCTGGCGCGCGCGGCTCCGCTCTCTAGGGCGCGCGCGCGCCAGCTCTCTGAGATTTAAAGGGCCAGTGCACCAATGATGGTGCCTGGCCCAATCTTCCTGATTAGTTTCCACCTGTGCACTCCCTACTTATACCTCACTTCCCCTGCACTCCCTTGCCGGATCTTGTTGCCTTGTGCCTTGAGAAAGCTACTCTGTGTTACCTCTACTGTTTTCTTGACCATCTGCTATCACCATTGACTACGAACCTAGCCGCCTGCCCCGACCTTCTGCTACGTCTGACCTTGCTCTTGTCTACTCCCTTGTACCGCGCTTATCTCAGCAGTCAGAGAGGTTGAGCCGTTGCCAGTGGATACGACCTGGTTGCTACCGCCGCTGCAAGACCATCCCGCTTTGCGGCAGGCTCTGGTGAATACCAGTAGCAACTTAGACTCGGTCCACTGACACGGTCCACGCCAATCCCTCTCTGGCACAGAGGATCCACCTCCAGCCTGCCGAATCGTGACAATGAGGAGACCATATAGTGGCTGAATGACACAGCGTGGAGGTGTTGGCAGCATGAGGAGACCATATAGTGGCTGAATGACACAGCGTGGAGGTGTTGGCAGCATGAGGAGACCATATAGTGGCTGAATGACAGCATGGAGGTGTTGGCAGCATGAGGAGACCATATAGTGGCTGAATGACACAGAATGGAGGTGTTGGCAGCATGAGGAGACCATATAGTGGATGAATGACACAGCGTGGAGGTGTTGGCAGCATGAGGAGACCATATAGTGGCTGAATGACATAGCGTGGAGGTGTTGGCAGCATGAGGAGACCATATAGCGGCTGAATGACAAAGCGTGGAGGTGTTGGCAGCATGAGGAGACCATATAGTGACTGAATGACACAGCCTGGAGTTGGCTGAAGCATGAGTACACACCAGGGCTTCACAATCCCCAAGAAAAAACGCAACAATTTTTTAAATTTAAAATGAAGAATTTGGATAGCGGGTGCTACCTATCATAAAATTTTTATTCCCAGACCCAGGCCCAGCAGCAGTATCAGTAAACCATATATTGCCTGAATGACACAGCCTGGAGTTGGCTGAAGCAGGAGGAGACCATTGAAATGTCTGATTTTTTTACTTGAAATTTAAATCAAAGTTTGAGTGTCCTGGCGTGTGGGTACAAAGGACCAAATTCAACAAGCCCCCACAGGGCTCATGTGGCCTTGAGATGTAGGTGCAACGTCTCCATTGCCCTGACCGGCCATTGTTTCCAAGACTTTTCGCCAAGGCAAACCATGTGAAGAACAGCGTGACACCGCCATGCCCTGCACACATGGTATGCTGAAGGGCCACTGAGACTTGTCCGGGAAGTGGAGGCTGAGGACACAGTGGAGGATGTGGAGGCGGAGTTGCACACTGTCACAGGACCAACAGGCTGACAGAGTGGAGCAGGAAGCAGCATGAGTACACAAGAGGGGTTCACCACCCCTTAAATTAAAAGGTGAACATTGAAATCTCTATTGAAGATGCATGTTAGGTAGTGCTACCATCCAAAAATGTAAGTCCCAAGCCCAGAAGCATCAGTAAGCCAAGTAATTACTGAAACACACAGGAGCAGTCAGGAACAGTCATCAGCAGTACACCCGAGGGCAATCGCAGTACCAAAGAGGGTTTCATAACCATATTTGTGAAGTGTTGGTGTAGCACCATGGTCAATCTTCTCTGAGGCATCTGGCATTGGTGGCTGGAAATTCTGGCTGATCCATCCCTGATTCATCTTCACAAAGGTCAGTCTCTCCACATTTTTTGTGGACAGACGAGTTCACCTTTGGGTGACTATGGCCCCGGCCGCACTAAACACCCGCTCTGATGGCACACTACTGGCCGGGCAGGACAGCTTTTCCAGGGCAAACTCTGCTAGTTGCGGCCATAAATCAAGTTTGGCTGCCCAGAAGTCCAGCGGATCTTCAATGGTTGTTGGCATGGCCATGTCAAGGTATGCCAACACCTGCTGGTTCAAGTCCTGCTCCATGTCTACCTGCTGCTGATGAGTTGCTTCACTATGCGGGTGAAGAAAGCTACTCATCAGCGACTGTAGACTTAGGCTGCTGCTGATGGAGCTTGTACTGCTCCTGCCACCCCTCCCCTCCCCAGCAGCCATGGCAGTGGAAGGTGAGCTCAGAGGGCCCCCCGAGTCAGACCTGCAAGTGGATGGACCATGTCGCCGATAGGCATCGGCCAAGTGACTACGTAGGATCTCTCTATAGTAGGTCAGTTTGTCCTCCCCTCCCTCTCAGTGGGTGTAAAAAAGGCCCCCATTCTGGGACGGTAGCGAGGGTCCAATAAGGTGGAGAGCCAGAAGTCATCCCGCTGACGAATTTTGACAATTCGGGGGTCACTACTAGAGATGAGCGAACTTGACACAGCCTGGAGTTGGCTGATGCACGAGTACACACCAGGGCTTCACAATCCCCCCCAAAAAACACCATCATTTTTGAAATTTTTTAAAAAGATTTTGGATAACGGGTGCTACCCATGAGAAAATTTGAAATTCCCAGACCCAGGCCCAGCAGCGCCATCATTTTTTGATTTGAAATTTAAAACAACCTTTGAGTGTCCCGGACCCCAGCGTGTGGGTACGAAGGACCAAATCCAACAAGCCCCCACAGGGCTCATGTGGCCATGAGATTTAGGCGAAACGTCTCCATTGCCCTGACCGGCCATTGTTTCCAAGACTTCTCGCCAAGGCAAACCATGTGAAGAACAGCGTGACACCGCCGTGACCTGCACACATGGTATGCTGAAGGGCCACTGAGACTTGTCCGGGCAGTGGAGGCTTAAGACACAGTGGAGGATGTGGAGGCGGAGTAGCACACTGTCGCAGGACCAATGGGCTGACAGAGTGTAGCAGGAAGCAGCATTGAGTACACACCAGGGCTCCAGAATCCCAAAGAAAAAACAACCATTTTTAAAATAATTTTAAGAATATTTAGAACAGCGGGTGCTACCTATATATTGCCTGAATGACACAGCCTGGAGTTGGCTGATGCATGAGTACACACTAGGGCTTCACAATCCCTCCAAAAAAACACCACAATTGTAGAAATTTATGAAGATGACTTATGGATAGCGGGTGCAACCTATGAGAAAATTTGAAATTCCCAGGCCCAGCAGCGCCATCAGTAAACCATATATTGCCTCAATGACACAGACTGGAGTTTGCTGATGAATGAGTACACACCAAAGCTTCACAATCCCTAATAAAAAAGACAAACATTTTTGCCGAAAAATTTTTACGAAAATTTAGGACAGCGAGTGCTCTCTATTAGAGATGAGCGAACTTACAGTAAATTCGATTCGTCACGAACTTCTCGGCTCGGCAGTTGATGACTTATCCTGCGTGAATTAGTTCAGCCTTCAGGTGCTCCGGTGGGCTTGAAAAGGTGGATACATTCCTAGGAAAGAGTCTCCTAGGACTGTATCCACCTTTTCCAGCCCACCGGAGCACCTGAAAGCTGAACTAATTTATGCAGGAAAAGTCATCAACTGCCGAGCCAAGAAGTTCGTGACGAATCGAATTTACTGTAAGTTCGCTCATCTCTACTCTCTATATATTAACAGAATGACGCAGCCTGGAGTTGGCTGCAGCATGAGGAGACCATTGAAATGTGTGATTCTTTTATTTGAAATTTAAATCAAAATTTGTGTCCCGGACCCCGCCGTGTGGGTTTCAAAGGACCTAATCTCACAGCACCCACAGGGTTCATGTGGCCGTAAGATGTAGGCGTAGGATGTGGATGTAGGTTTTTGTACCTTTGTTTAAGAACAAGCGCATATCCAAGAGTCCAGAAGACTCTATAATGCAGGACGGTGGACCACCAAAAGACATTCTTCCATAAAATAATTTTTTATGAAATAAAGAAGCAAAGTTCATCCCTCTGCGTATTTTTTTTTGAATTTTTTTTTTTGTAAATAATGGTTATTATTGTGGAAAATTCAAGTTTATTACTGTAATTATCAGAAAATTACAAAAAAACACTACCCAAGAGTGTTTAATAACTCCATACATTGCACCATAAATGTTGAAATTTAAATTAAGCATGTATGTATGTATTTCAAAGATCCTAAAATTAAAAGGCCCAAGCCCAGAAGCATCATGAAGTCAAGTAGTTCCTGAAAGACACAGGAGCAGTCAGGAGTAGGCATCAGCAGTACCCAAGAGGCTTTAATAACCCCTTACATTGCACGATCACTCGCGAGATCGAGCAATAACAGGTGTGTTATGCCCTCAGATGTCCGGGGCTGCACGTGCGCTACACTGAACGGACCAGCGTGTGTCTATCTTTCACCGACAGGTGCGGGTAACCCGCTGAACCCCCTTCGCGATAGGGATAAGGGATTGCAATTATTTGCCAGGAAAGAAGAATCACAACTAAGCGCCGGTCATAAGTTCTCAACAACAAAGAGACCCCAGGGTGGGTTAGGGTAATAATAACCAAGAAACACCTTTGACCCTGGGAAACCCAGGGTCACTGATACCCTTATTAAATCCCACCCATAAAACTTAACTTAATTAGAAATAGTAAATAATAAGTGTATGATAAATGATGAGTGTGTTCACTTAAAATCACGGGTTGGTGTGCTTTGTAGTAGTATTTAGATTATATCCAGTTATCCACTGTTATATGTATTCACTATCACAGGTGGGCCACCATGGATTGCACACAAACTACCGCTAATTAAAATGCTGAAAATGCCCCCTCTCTACATGTTTCACTACTTCCGTAGCGTCTTAAGCTCGGGTTCATTAAGTCCCTGCCCTTTGTACACAACGCATGTCTCTACTACCGATTGGATGGTTTAGTGAGGTCCTCGGATCGTCCCCGGCGGGGTAGGAGAAGGCCCTAGCAGAGCGCCGAGAATTTAAAGATCATTGTTGAAATTAGCATTAAGCATGCATTTAGCTACTGCTAAACTTCCAAAAATTTAAGGCCCAAGTCCTGAGGCATCAGGGAGGCAATTATTTCCTGAAAGACACAGAATGAGTCAGGAGCAGTCAGGAGCAGTACCCAAGAGGGTTTCATAACCAACCCCTTACATTTAAAGATCAATGTTGAAATTTGCATTAAGCATGTATTTAGCTACTGCAAAACATCCAAAAATTGAAGGCCCAAGGCCTGAGGCATCAGGGAGGCAAGTAGTTCCCGAAAGACACAGAATGAGTCCGGAGCAGTCATTCACAGTACCCAAGAGGGTTTCATAACCCCTTACATTTAAAGATCAATGTTGAAATTTGCATTAAGCATGTATTTAGCTACTGCTAAACATCCAAAAATTTAAGGCCCAAGGCCTGAGGGCAGGGAGGCAAGTAGTTCCTGAAAGACACATAATGACTATGGAGCAGGCATTCGCAGTACCCAAGAGGGTTTCATAACCCCTTACATTTAAAGATCAATGTTGACATTTGCATTAAGCATATATTTAGCTACTGCTAAACATCCAAAAATTAAAGGCCCAAGGCCAGAAGAAACAGTGAGGCAAGTAGTTCCTGAAAGACACAGGATGAGCCAAGAGCAGGCAATCGCAGTACAAAAGAGGGTTTCATTGCTTCACTATGCGGGTGAAGAAAGCTACTCATCAGCGACTGTAGACTCAGGCTGCTGCTGATTGAGCTGGTAATGCTCCTCCCACCCCTCCCCTCCCCAGCAGCCATGGCAGTGGAAGGTGAGCGCAGCGGGCCCCCCGAGTCAGACCTGCGAGTGGATGGACCATGTGGCCGATAGGCATCAGCGAACTGACTACCTAGAATCTCTCTGTAGTAGGTCAGTTTGTCCTCCCTCTCAGTGGGTGTAAAAAAGGCCCCCATTTTGGGACGGTAGCGAGGGTCTAATAAGGGGGAGATCCAGAAGTCATCCCGCTGACGAATTTTGACAATTTGGGGGTCACTACGCAAGCAACTGAGCATGCATCGTGCCATTTGCGCCAGTGGCTCGGAGGGACTACCTGCCTCCATCTCCACTGCATACTGCCACGGTGTGTCTGGGTCCTCTGTCTCAACTTCCTCATAACCCTCCAGCTCCTCTGGCTGCTCCTGCTCCTCCTCTCTTGTCCGAAGACTAGAAACACCGGCCATCTCATCCAACCTAAACTGTGCTCTGCTCTGCCCCTCATCATCCTCCTCCTCCAGTTCAGCCCCCACAGGGCTCATGTAGCCTTGAGATGTAGGCACAACGTCTCCATTGCCATGACCAGCCATGGTTTCAATCATTTGTTGTAGGAAATGTAGGAGTGGAATTACGTCGTTCATGGCGTAATCCAGGCGACTCACAAATAATGTGGCTTCCTCTAAGGGCCTCAGCAAACGGCAGGTGTCACGTATGAGCTGCCACTGGTTCACATTGAAGTTACACAGGGGAGTACTCCTATCTGCTTGGATCATCAATAAATCGGTGATGGCTTTTCTTTGTTCGTATAGTCTGTCCAACATATGGAGGGTGGAATTCCAACGTGTGGCAACGTCACAAATAAGACTATGTTATGGGATACCGTTCTGAGGATGCAGCTCAAGGAAGGTGTGCTTTGCGGTGTACGAGTGGCTGAAGTGCATGCACAGTTTCCTTGCCATTTTCAGGATGTTTTGCAAATGGGGTGAAGACTTGAAGAAGAAGTGATTGACAACCAGATTCAACACGTGTGCCATGCAGGGCGCATGTTTCACACTTCCTTGTCGCATCGCGGACACAATGTTCTTCCCGTTGTCGGTCACCATGGTTCCCATTTCCAGATTTGGACGTGCAGTGGAGGCCAAACACATGGTGGAGGATGAGGAGGCGGCGTTGCACACTGTCATAGGACCAACTACCTGAGAGCAAGAGCGAGAAGGAGGAAGCGGTGTGACCTGTCCAAGTTGCTGTTGTGGCTGTGCAGGAACCACATTTACCCAGTGAGCCGTAAATGACAAGTATTGTCCCTGCCCGTAGTTACAGCTCCACATGTCGGCACTGCTGTGCACTTTTGAACACACCGACAGGCTCAAGGACTGACCCACCTTCTCTTGTACAAACTTATGCAGGGCTGGTACTGCCTTCTTCGCAAAGAAATGACGGCTTGGGACTCTCCACCTCGGCTCGGCACAAGCCATCAATTCTCTGAAAGGTGCAGAGTCCACCACTTGAAAAGGGAGAGACTGCAACACCAGCAACTTGGACAGGAGCACATTCAACTTCTGCGCCGTTGGATGAGTGGGCGCATACTGTTGTCTCTTGGACATGGCTTCACCGATGGATTGTTGGCAGAATGGCTGACTAAAAGCGGGAGAAGCTGGAGCAACAGAAGGAGGGTTTGACACACAGCTCCCTTCGGCTGAGGTGTTGGAGCCTTGGCTGGATGAAGGAGGGAGCGGATGGCCACTGGGTGATGCAGCAGGCTGGACCACTACATCGGAGCCACAGTTCTCCCAGGCCGCTTTATGGTGGCGAAGCATGTGTTGACGCAGGCCGTGGTGCCGACATTGGGACCCTGGCCACGCTTCACCTTCTGCCGACAGATCTTGCATGTGGCTACGTTAACCTCCTCCTGATGCCTTATGAAAAACTTCCACACCGCCGAGTAGCTGATGTTCCCACCTACAGTCCGCACTAATCGACTGCTACTGGTGCCATCTCCAGGAACCCCTGTTCCACTACCTCCCGGAAAGATAGGCTGCCGAGAAGCAGGTGGTCTCCCCCGGGCACGTTTGGGTCCTGAATTTCCACTACTGCCACCACGCTGACTGCCAACCGTGCTACCGCCTTGCTGCCTCAAGGGCAACCTGCAACTCTCTTCTCCTGATGATGATGAAGCCCCTTCTGCACCCGGCTTCCAATTGCGATCGGCTTCATCATCATCAACAGGTGTGTGCACGTCACTGATGTCCTCCTCAGGTTCCCCAACAGTGTCTGCTTCAGGACCCTGAACACTTGCAACACCGCCTCCCACGTCACTCTCCGCATCACTACTTGGCCGCGTAGCGGAGCAAGCGGCGCATATCTTCTCCCCTTCTTGGCTGTCCAGTAGCTGCTGACTGTCCTCTATTAGATCGCCCCAAGTCTGCTGCCAACTCTGCCTGAAGTATTTAGGCCTCTGCCACTCCTCTGTGCACGTCCTGGCACTTCCCTGCCTGACATACTTAGTGCGTTTATGAGGGTATTACAATACGCTACACTACTCTTTTAACAGTATTTGTCTAAAACAGCAGCAGGTGATTACTTATGGCTGTCCTTTCACAGTATGTAGGCCCTTGACAGATTAACAGGTACTAGATGGTACAATACTTGGATGTACGTATGCGGTATGCACTGATGAGCGCAGTAATATGCCTAACTATTCGCAGAAAAAACTCTGTATTTTTGTAAAACACCAGCCGGTGGATACTATTGTTTGGACTTTGACGGTTTTGAGCACCTTGACAGATTAACAGGTACTAAATGGTACCATACTTGGATGTACGTATGCGGTATGCACTGATGAAGGCAGTTATATATGCGTAACTATAAGCAGAAAAAACTATAAAAAAAAAAAAAACAGCCGGTGAATAGTATTGTTTGGACTTGCACAGTATGTAGCCCCTTGACAGATTAACAGGTACAAAATGGTACAAATGCACTACAGTTCACTGAACAATCACATATTTCTGAACAGCAGCAGGACCCAACAGGGCAGCACCACAAAAAAAAAATCCAGGGATTAAACCCTACATTGCACTCTGTCACACAATTCTGAGCAGCAAATAAAAATAAACTCAATTGGGCTGAACAATGAGGAGATAAGATGGTTGATAACGTTCAGGCAGCTTGGAGATGTGTATGAGGCAGCTGACAGCTATCTGCCCCTCTCTGCTGCAATGCTCTATAACGTGAATAGGAGGTTTAGCAATCAATGATCCTTCTCAGAGTAACAGCACAGCACTCTGCACTCCTGCCTTTCCCTAATGCTGATGTGACTAGCAGTTGCAGTGTAAAGCTGTGGTATGAGCTATTCACACAAACGCAGTCCCGTCCTCTCCATCTGACTGCATAGATGAAATGAAGAGAGGCAAGATGGCCGCCGATTATATAGGGGTTGTGACATCACAGGGGTAAGTGAACACTGATAGGCTGCATCTCACATGTGGTTCAGGGTCAGCCCGTCTACCTTCATTCCCGCCGCTGTTTCCCGCCCTCCCATAATCCCCTGCCCCATGTACTCACATGTGGATCCGCCATCTTAGGTCTCCAATAGCCTGGAACGCTGTAAAATGGAGTTTAATTAAGCAATTCGCGCGATAGAATTGCGGCCATATTCGTATTCATTGCGAATCAAATTTTTCATGAAATTCGTAACGAATTCGGGTTCGTCAACTTCGATTCGCTCATCTCTAGTCACTATGCAAGCAACTGAGCATGCATCTTGCCATTTGCGCCAGTTACTCGGAGGGACTACCTGCCTCCATCTCCACTGCATACTGCCACGGTGTCTGGGTCCTCTGTCTCGCCTTCCTCATAACCCTCCAGCTCCTCTGGCTGCTCCTGCTCCTGCTCCTCCTCCTCCTCCTCTCCTGTCCGATGACTAGAAACACCAGCCATCTCATCGAACCTAAACTGTGCTCCGCTCTGCCCCTCATCCTCCTCCTCCAGTTCAGCCCCCACAGGGCTCATGCAGCCGTGAGATGTAGGCGCAACGTCTCCATTGCCGTAACCAGCCATCGTTTCAATCATTTGTTTTAGGAAATGTAGGAGTGGAATAACGTCGTTCATCCTGTAATCCAGGCGACTTACAAATAATGTGGCTTCCTCAAAGGGCCTCAGCAAACGGCAGGTGTCACGTGCGAATGGCCACTGGGTGATGCAGCAGGCTGGACCACTACATCGGAGCCACGGTTCACCCAGGCCACTTTATGATGGCGAAGCATGTGTTGACGTAGGGCCATGGTACCGACATTGGGACCCTGGCCACGCTTCACCTTCTGCCGACATATCTTGCATGTGGCTACGTGAACCTCCTCCGGATGCCTGATGAAAAACTGCCACACCGCCGAGTAGCTGATTTTTCCACCCGCAGTCCGTATTAATTGACTACTACTGGCGCCGTCTCCAGGAACTCCTGTTCCACTACCTCCCGGAAAGGTAGGCTGCCGCGAAGCAGGTGGTCTCCCCTAGGCACGTTTGGCTACAGAATTTCCACTCCTGACACAACGCTGACTGCCAACCGTTCTACCCCCTTGCTGGCTCAGCTGCTGCCTCAAGGGCAACCTACAACTCTCTTCTCCTGATGATGATGAAGCCCCTTCTGCACCCGGCTCTCAATTGCGATCGGCTTCATCATCATCAACAGGTGTCTGCACATCAGTGATGTCCTCCTCAGGTTCCCCAACAGTGTCTGCCTCAGGACCCTGAACCCTTGCAACACTGCTTCCCACATCACTCTCCACATCACTACTTGGCCGCCTAGCGGAGCAAGCGGCGCATGTCTCCTCCCCTTCTTGGCTGTCCAGTAGCTGATTACTGTCTTCTATTAGATTGTCCTCAGTAAATAGTGGAACTGAACCCACAGCATAAGATACTTCTTTAGGAGAGGGAACAGCATAGGACAAAGGCAATGGGAGGACACGGACTGCTCCCGGGCCATGCCAACTGAGGGTTGTGTCTGAGGAACCCACCGACTGTTGACTGGGGGTGTCAGATGTCACTTATGATGAAGTGGATGAGCGTGTTAACCAATCGACGACGGCAGATGGGTTGCTGGTGGAGACACGACCGCTGGCTGATAACGGGAGCTCAGGCCTCTCGCTACAACTCCTGCTGCCACTAGACCCAAGTCTGCTGCCAACTCTGCCTGATGTATGTAGGCCTCTGCCACTCCTTTGTGTACGTCCTGGCACTTCTCTGCCTGACATACTTAGTGTGTATATGAGGGTATTACAATACGCTACACTTATTTTTTAAACAGTATTTGTCCAGAACAGCAGCAGGTGATTACTTACGGCTGTCCTTTCACAGTATGTAGGCCCTTGACAGATTAACAGGTACAAAATGGTACAATACTTGGATGTATGTATGCGGTATGCACTGATGAGAGCAGAAATATGCGCAACAATACGCAGAAAAAAAATCTGTATTTTTGTTAAAAAAAACAGCTGGTGAGTACTATTGTTTGGACTTTCACAGTATGTACGCCCTTGACAGATTAACAGGTACAAAATGGTACACTACTTGGATGTACGTATGCGGTATGCATTGATGAGGTTGGAAAAATGCGCAACAATATGCCAAAAACTCAGTATTTTTGTAAAACACCAGCAGGTGATTACTTTTGCCAGGACTTTCCCTGTATCTAGACTTGTTACAGATACAGAATAGTAGACTGCTTTGATGTAGGCATGTGTTATGCCCGTATGAGGGCAGACAAATGCACTACAGTCCGCTGAAAAAATGTATTTGTGAACAGCAGCAGGACACAACAGTGCAGCACCACAAAAAAAAGGAAAACAGGGATTAAACCCTAAATTGCACTGTCACACAATTCTAAGCAGCAGATGATTTCTGAAGCAAAAAAAGCACAGAATTGTGCTGAAAAACGAGGAGATGAGATGGATGATAAAGTTCAGGCAGCTTGGAGATGTGTATGAGGCAGCTGACAGCTATCTGCCCCTCTCTGCTGCAATGCTCAATAACGTGAATAGGAGGTTTAGCAATCAATGATCCTTCTCAGAGTAACAGCACAGCACTCTGCACTCCTGCCTTTCCCTAATGCTGATGTGACTAGCAGTTGCAGTGTAACGCTGTGGTATGAGCTATTAACACACACGCAGTCCCGTCCTCTCCATCTGACTGCATAGATTGAATGAAGAGAGGCAAGATGGCCGCCGATTATATAGGGGCTGTGACATCACAGGGGTCAGTGAACACTGATAGGCTGCATCTCACATGTGATTCAGGGTCATCCCACCTACCTCCCTTCCCACCCTCCCATAATCCCCTGCCCCATGTACTCACATGTGGATCCGTCATTTTAGGTCTACTTTAGCCGGGAACGCTGTAAAATGGAATTTAATGAAGAGATTTGCGCAATAGAATCGCAGTGATATTCTCATTCCTGGCAAATCGTATATTTAATGAAATTCGTAAGGAATTCGGGTTCGTCAGCTTCGATGCGCTCATCTTTAGAGGTAGGTATAGGGCTGTCCTTCATATAAAATAGGGATAGGTATTGTTGTTCCTCGTGTTTCCCATCATTCTGACAGTACCTCTAGTACCATAGGAGATGATGGGGGATTCTACCTCTAGTACTGGGGGAGATGATGGGGGATTCTACCTCTAGTACTGGGGGAGATGATGGGGGATTCTACCTCTAGTACTGGGGGAGATGATGGGGGATTCTACCTCTAGTACTGGGGGAGATGATGGGGGATTCTACCTCTAGTACTGGGGGAGATGATGGAGGATTCTACCTCTAGTACTGGTGGAGATGATGGGGGATTCTACCTCTAGTACTGGGGGAGATGATGGGGGATTCTACCTCTAGTACTGGGGGAGATGATGGGGGATTCTACCACTAGTACTGGGGGAGATGATGGGGGATTCTACCTCTAGTACTGGAGGAGATGATGGGGGATTCCACCTCTAGTACTGGGGGAGATGATGGGGGATTCTACCTCTAGTACTGGGGGAGATAATGGGGGATTCTACCTCTAGTACTGGGGGGATGATGGGGGATTCTACCTCTAGTACTGGGGGAGATGATGGGGGATTCTACCTCTAGTACTGGGGGAGATGATGGGGGATTCTACCTCTAGTACTGGAGGAGATGATGGGGGATTCTACCTCTAGTACTGGGGGAGATGATGGGGGATTCTACCTCTAGTACTGGGGGAGATGATGGGGGATTCTACCTCTAGTACTGGGGGAGATGATAGGGGACTTTATCTCTAGTACTGGGGGAGATAATGGGGGATTCTACCTCTAGTACTGGGGGGATGATGGGGGATTATAGCTCTAGTACTGGGAGGATGATGGGGGATTCTACCTCTAGTACCGGGGGAGATGATGGGGGATTCTACCTCTAGTACCGGAGGAGATGATGGGGGATTCTACCTCTAGTACCGGAGGAGATGATGGGGGATTCTATCTCTAGTACTGGGGGAGATGATGGGGGATTCTACCTCTAGTACTGGGGGGATGATGGGGGATTCTACCTCTAGTACTGGAGGAGATGATGGGGGATTCTACCTCTAGTACCGGAGGAGATGATGGGGGATTCTACCTCTAGTACTGGGGGAGATGATTGGGGATTCTACCTCTAGTACCGGAGGAGATGATGGGGGATTCTACCTCTAGTACCGGGGGAGATGATGGGGGATTATAGCTCTAGTACTGGGGGAGATGATAGGGGATTCTACCTCTAGTACTGGGGGAGATAATGGGGGATTCTACCTCGAGTACTGGAGGAGATGATGCCAGATTCTACCTCTAGTACTGGGGGAGATGATGGGGGATTCTACCTCTAGTACTGGAGGAGATGATGTGGGAGTCTACCTCTAGTACTGGAGGAGATGATGGGGGATTCTACCTCTAGTACTGGAGGAGATGATGGGGGATTCTACCTCTGGTACTAGGGGAAGATGATGGGGGATTCTACCTCTAGTACTGGGGGAGATGATGGGGGATTCTACTTCTAGTACTGGGGGAGATAATAGGGGATTCTACCTCTAGTACTGGGGGAGATGATGGGGGATTCTACCTCTAGTACTGGGGGAGATGATGGGGGATTCTACCTCTAGTACTGGGGGAGATGATGGGGGATTCTACCTCTAGTACTGGGGGAGATGATGGGGGATTCTACCTCTAGTACTGGGGGAGATGATGGGGGATTCTACCTCTAGTACTGGTGGAGATGATGGGGGATTCTACCTCTAGTACTGGGGGAGATGATGGGGGATTCTACCTCTAGTACTGGGGGAGATGATGGGGGATTCTACCTCTAGTACTGGGGGAGATGATGGGGGATTCTACCTCTAGTACTGGAGGAGATGATGGGGGATTCCACCTCTAGTACTGGGGGAGATGATGGGGGATTCTACCTCTAGTACTGGGGGGATGATGGGGGATTCTACCTCTAGTACTGGGGGAGGAGATGATGGGGGATTCTACCTCTAGTACTGGAGGAGATGATGGGGGATTCTACCTTTAGTACTGGGGGAGATGATGGGGGATTCTACCTCTAGTACTGGGGGAGATGATAGGGGATTCTACCTCTAGTACTGGGGGAGATAATGGGGGATTCCACCCCTAGTACTGGGGGGATGATGGGGGATTCTACCTCTAGTACTGGGGGGATGATGGGGGATTCTACCTCTAGTACTGGGGGAGAAAATGGGGGATTCTACCTCTAGTACTGGAGGAGATGATGGGGGATTCTACCTCTAGTACTGGAGGAGATGATGGGGGATTCTACCTCTAGTACTGGAGGAGATGATGGGGGATTCTACCTCTAGTACTGGGGGAGATGATGGGGGATTCTACCTCTAGTTCTGGGGGGATGATGGGGGATTCTACCTCTAGTACAGGGGGAGATGATAGGGGATTCTACCTCTAGTACTGGGGAGGGGGGTGATGGGGGATTCTAACTCTAGTACTGGGGGGATGATGGGGGATTCTACCTCTAGTACTGGGGGGATGATGGGGGATTCTACCTCTAGTACTGGGGGAGATGATGGGGGATTCTACCTCTAGTTCTGGGGGGATGATGGGGGATTCTACCTCTAGTACAGGGGGAGATGATGGGGGATTCTACCTCTAGTACTGTGGGAGATGATAGGGAATTCTACCTCTAGTACTGGAGGAGATGATGGGGCATTCTACCTCTAGTACTGGGGGAGATGATGGGGGATTCTACCTCTAGTACTGGGGGAGATAATGGGGGATTCTACCTCTAGTACTGGGGGAGATAATGGGGGATTCTACCTCTAGTACTGGGGGAGATAATGGGGGATTCTACCTCTAGTACTGGGGGAGATGATGGGGGATTCTACCTCTAGTACTGGGGGAGATGATGGGGGATTCTACCTCTAGTTCTGGGGGGATGATGGGGGATTCTACCTCTAGTACTGGGGGAGGAGATGATGGGGGATTCTACCTCTAGTACTGGAGGAGATGATGGGGGATTCTACCTCTAGTACTGGGGGAGATAATGGGGGATTCTACCTCTAGTACTGGAGGAGATGATGGGGGATTCTACCTCTAGTACTGGGGGAGATGATAGGGGATTCTACCTCTAGTACTGGGGGAGATAATGGGGGATTCCACCTCTAGTACTGGGGGGATGATGGGGGATTCTACCTCTAGTACTGGAGGAGATGATGGGGGATTCTACCTCTAGTACTGGAGGAGATGATGGGGGATTCTACCTCTAGTACTGGGGGAGATGATGGGGGATTCTACCTCTAGTACTGGGGGAGATGATAGGGGATTCTACCTCTAGTTCTGGGGGAGATAATGGGGGATTCCACCCCTAGTACTGGGGGGATGATGGGGGATTCTACCTCTAGTACTGGGGGGATGATGGGGGATTCTACCTCTAGTACTGGGGGAGAAAATGGGGGATTCTACCTCTAGTACTGGAGGAGATGATGGGGGATTCTACCTCTAGTACTGGAGGAGATGATGGGGGATTCTACCTCTAGTACTGGAGGAGATGATGGGGGATTCTACCTCTAGTACTGGGGGAGATGATGGGGGATTCTACCTCTAGTTCTGGGGGGATGATGGGGGATTCTACCTCTAGTACAGGGGGAGATGATAGGGGATTCTACCTCTAGTACTGGGGAGGGGGGTGATGGGGGATTCTAACTCTAGTACTGGGGGGATGATGGGGGATTCTACCTCTAGTACTGGGGGGATGATGGGGGATTCTACCTCTAGTACTGGGGGAGATGATGGGGGATTCTACCTCTAGTTCTGGGGGGATGATGGGGGATTCTACCTCTAGTACAGGGGGAGATGATGGGGGATTCTACCTCTAGTACTGGAGGAGATGATGGGGCATTCTACCTCTAGTACTGGGGGAGATGATGGGGGATTCTACCTCTAGTTCTGGGGGGATGATGGGGGATTCTACCTCTAGTACAGGGGGAGATGATAGGGGATTCTACCTCTAGTACTGGGGAGGGGGGTGATGGGGGATTCTACCTCTAGTACTGGGGGGATGATGGGGGATTCTACCTCTAGTACTGGGGGGATGATGGGGGATTCTACCTCTAGTACTGGGGGAGATGATGGGGGATTCTACCTCTAGTACTGGGGGAGATGATAGGGAATTCTACCTCTAGTACTGGAGGAGATGATGGGGCATTCTACCTCTAGTACTGGGGGAGATGATGGGGGATTCTACCTCTAGTTCTGGGGGGATGATGGGGGATTCTACCTCTAGTACAGGGGGAGATGATAGGGGATTCTACCTCTAGTACTGGGGAGGGGGGTGATGGGGGATTCTACCTCTAGTACTGGGGGGATGATGGGGGATTCTACCTCTAGTACTGGGGGGATGATGGGGGATTCTACCTCTAGTACTGGGGGAGATGATGGGGGATTCTACCTCTAGTACTGGGGGAGATGATAGGGAATTCTACCTCTAGTACTGGAGGAGATGATGGGGCATTCTACCTCTAGTACTGGGGGAGATGATGGGGGATTCTACCTCTAGTTCTGGGGGGATGATGGGGGATTCTACCTCTAGTACAGGGGGAGATGATAGGGGATTCTACCTCTAGTACTGGGGAGGGGGGTGATGGGGGATTCTACCTCTAGTACTGGGGGGATGATGGGGGATTCTACCTCTAGTACTGGGGGGATGATGGGGGATTCTACCTCTATTACTGGGGGAGATGATGGGGGATTCTACCTATGGTACTAGGGGAAGATGATGGGGGATTCTACCTCTAGTACTGGAGGAGATGATGGGGGATTCTACCTCTAGTACTGGAGGAGATGATGGGGGATTATAGCTCTAGTACTGGGAGAAATGATGGGGGATTCTACCTCTAGTACTGGGGGGATGATGGGGGATTCTACCTCTAGTACTGGGGGGATGATGGGGGATTCTACCTCTAGTACTGGGGGGATGATGGGGGATTATAGCTCTAGTACTGGGAGAAATGATGGGGGATTCTACCTCTAGTACTGGGGGGATGATGGGGGATTCTACCTCTAGTACTGGGGGGATGATGGGGGATTCTACCTCTAGTACTGGGGGGATGATGGGGGATTCTACCTCTAGTACTGGAGGAGATGATGGGGGATTCTACCTCTAGTACTGGAGGAGATGATGGGGGATTATAGCTCTAGTACTGGAGGAGATGATGGGGGATTCTACCTCTAGTACTGGAGGAGATGATGGGGGATTATAGCTCTAGTACTGGGAGAGATGATGGGGGATTCTACCTCTAGTACTGGGGGGATGATGGGGGATTCTACCTCTAGTACTGGGAGGATGATGGGGGATTCTACCTCTAGTACTGGGGGGATGATGGGGGATTCTACCTCTAGTACTGGAGGAGATGATTGGGAATTCTACCTCTAGTACTGGAGGAGATGATGGGGGATTATAGCTCTAGTACTGGGAGAGATGATGGGGGATTCTACTTCTAGTACTGGGGGGATGATGGGGGATTCCACCTCTAGTACTGGGGGGATGATGGGGGATTCTACCTCTAGTACTGGGGGGATGATGGGGGATTATAGCTCTAGTACTGGGAGAGATGATGGGGGATTCTACCTCTAGTACTGGGGGGATGATGGGGGATTCTACCTCTAGTACTGGAGGAGATGATGGGGGATTCTACCTCTAGTACTGGAGGAGATGATGGGGGATTCTACCTCTAGTACTGGAGGAGATGATGGGGGATTCTACCTCTCATACTGGCGGAGGAAGTTGACGCCTTGTGTTGGTGGGGACAATGGGGGGGGGGGTTCTGGCACTTGAGGAGGTAGTTGGGGGGTTATCACTTAGTGCTAGGGGAGGTGGTGGAGGATTCTACCTCTGGTACTGGAGAAGGTAATTGAGGTCCTTTACGTACTACTGGGGGAGATAATGGGAATTACTGCCTCTAGTACTGGAGAAGGTTGTTGGGGTCCTGTATCTAGTACTGGGGGAGATGGTGGGGTCATAACTTTGGTACTGGAGGAGGTATTTGGCGTCCTGTACCTAGTAATGGGGGAGATGGTGGGGGTCCTAACTTTTGTACTGGAGGGGGGTCCTGTATGTAGTGCTGGAAGAGATGGTGGAGGGTTCTACCTCTGGTTCTTGAGGAGGTAGTTTGGGTCCTGCACCTAGTACTGGAAGAGATATTAGGGGTTCTTAATCTTGTACTGAAGGAGTTAGTTGGGGTCCCGTACAGAGTACTGGGGGAGATAGAAGGGGTTCTGCCCATAGAACTAGAGGAGGTGGTGGAGGGGTCCTTTATCTTCAGCCAGGGGCTTGAGAAAGACTCTATAGAGGAGTTGACACGCTGCTGTCAGAAATGTATGATGGGTAAATATATAACCAACATTTCACGATTATTGCTACTTCTTTCATTTGAAATGTTAAGTGGGAGGGACCATTGCTGCCTGGTGATCTGCTCACCTCAAATAGGCTGCTTTTTACAACTTAGAGAGGCTGCTCTATATTTCCTCACCTCAGAGAGGTTGCTCTAGATTTCCTTACTTCAGAGAGGCTGCCCTAGACTTTATCACCTCAGAGAGACTGCTCTATACTTCCTCTCCTCAAAAAAGCTGCTCTAGACTTCCACATTTCAGAAAGGCCTATCTAGACTTCCTCACCTTAAAGAAACTGCTCTATACTCTCTCTCCTCAAATAAGCTGATCTAGACTTCCACCCCTCAGGGAGACTGCTCTGGACTTTCACACCTTAGAGATTCTGCTCTAGCCTTCCTGCCCTCAAAGAAGATGCTCAAGACTTCCTCACATCAGAAAGGCTTCTCTAGTCTACCTCAACTTAAAGACACTGCTCTATCCTAACTCTCCTCAAATAAGCTGCTCTAGACTTCCATACCTCAGAGAGGCTGCTCTAAACTTCCCCACCTCAGAGAGGCTGCTCTAAACTTCCCCACCTCAGAGATGCTGCTCTAGATTTTAGCATCTCAGAGAGACTGTGCTATACTTTCTCAACTCTGAGAGGCTGCCCTAGACTTCCTCTCCTCAGAGAGGCTGCCCTAGAATTCTTCACCACAGAGGTCTACACTTCCTAATCTCAGAAATGCTGCCTTTGACTTCCTCATCTCAAAGAGCCTGCTCTATACTTCCCCTAATTAGAGAGACTGCTCTAGACTTTCAGACCTCAGAGAGGTTGCCCTAGTCTTCCTCACCTCATATAGGTTGCTCTCGCCTTGCTCGCCTCAGACAGCTAAAACAAAGAGAAAAAGTGCATGTGAATTGGTTCGCTTACCGGAAATGGTTGTGCAAACACAACTACAACATTGGGATACGTATATTTAACTGGTGGTGGAGTCTGCTGCTTTTCTCAAACCAATACGTAATAGCACCCTAAGTTCTTTCCTCCAGACAGTGGCAGGATACAATCAGGCACTGCACGACTCCTCATTCACGTGGTTCCAAATCCGAAAATGGCCCAAGTATAATTGGCAAACTCTGTATCTTTCCTGAGAAGTGAATCACCTAAGAGAGGCTGTTCTAGACATTCTCATCTCAGAAAGGCTGCCCTAGACATTCTCATCTCAGAAAGGCTGCCCTAGACTTTCTCATCTCAGAAAGGCTGCCCTAGACTTTTTCATCTCAGAAAGGCTGCCCTTGACTTTTTCATCTCAGAGAGGCTGCCCTAGACTGTCTCATCTCAGAAAGGCTGCCCTTGACTTTTTCATCTCAGAGAGGCTGCCCTAGACGTTTTTTTATCTCAGAGAGGCTGCCCTAAACTTACCCGTAATGGGGGTGGTCCGGGCCATCCAGCCATCCTTCCTTCCTGTAGTGTCCGGCGCCATTCCGGGTGGAGGGTGAACCGGTCCGGGCTGTACTTCTTCTCCGGCGGTCATCTTATCTACTCCGGGCAGGCTCTGGCCTAGTACGCTGCATAGCCCCGCTACGCCGTGACGTCAGGTGCGTCGCTGCGCACGGGCATCACTGCGCAGCGGTGTCTATGCTGCACTACTAGGCCGGAGCCTGCCCGGAGTGGAGAAGATGATCGCCGGAGAAGAAGGACAGCCCGGCCGGTGCACCCTCCACCCGGAATGCCGCCGGACACTACAGGAAGGAAGGATGGCACGGACCACCCTGACAGGTAGGGGGAGAGAAGCGGGTGGTGGTGGTGGTGGCAGCGGCGGCCTATGGCACCGCAAAAGCCACTGCAGTGCATTGGTTTAAAGCGCCCGCTTTAAATCAATGACCTGCAGCGGTGTCGAGGGGGGATAAATAGCCGATAACTTATACCGGAATATCAGTATAAGTTATGGGCTATCGGCCCTAACCTCCACCGATTATCGGTATCGGCCCTAAAAAACAATATCGGTCGATCCCTAGCGAGAACCCTACATAAATAGAAGCAATACCACTACTGGCCACATGACCAATATAAGCGAGTACCCTACGTAAATAAAAGTAGAGGAAAATAATATATATTGAGGTATTTATTAAACATAGAACATTTCAGACCTACCAGAGGAGACCATAATGATCTGTACCGGGAGCAGAGATGACCACAAGGATCTGTACTGGGGGATCTGTACTGGGAGCAGAAGAGACCACAAGGATCTGTACTGCAGGCAGAGTAGACTACAATGATCTGTACTGGGGGCAGAGTAGACTACAATGATCTGTACTGGGGGCAGAGTAGACTACAAGGATCTGTACTGGAGGCAGAGGAGACTACAAGGATCTGTACTGGGAGCATAGGAGACCACAAGGATCTGTACTGGGAGCAGAAGAGACCACAAGGATCTGTACTGGAGGCAGAGGAGACTACAATGATCTGTACTGGGGGCAGAGGAGACCACAAGGATCTGTACTGGAGGCATAGGAGACCACAAGGATCTGTACTGGGAGCAGAAGAGACTACACGGATCTGTATTGGGGGCAGAGGAGACTACAATGATCTGTACTGGGGGCAGAGGAGACTACAATGATCTGTACTGGGGGCAGAGGAGACCACAATGATCTGTACTGGGAGCAGAGGAGACCACAATTATCTGTACTGGGAGCAGAGGAGACCACAAGGATCTGTACTTAGAGCAGAAGTGACCACAAGGATCTGTACTGGGGGATCTGTACTGGGAGCAGAAGTGACCACAAGGATCTGTACTGGGGGATCTGTACTGGGAGCAGAAGAGACCACAAGGATCTGTACTTAGAGCAGAAGTGACCACAAGGATCTGTACTGGGGGATCTGTACTGGGAGCAGAAGAGACCACAAGGATCTGTACTGCGGGCAGAGTAGACTACAATGATCTGTACTGGGGGCATAAGAGACTACAATGATCTGTACTGGGGGCAGAGTAGACTACAAGGATCTGTACTGGAGGCATAGGAGACTACAAGGATCTGTACTGGGAGCATAGGAGACCACAAGGATCTGTACTGGGAGCAGAAGAGACCACAAGGATCTGTACTGGGGGCAGAGGAGACTACAATGATCTGTACTGGGGGCAGAGGAGACTACAATGATCTGTACTGGAGGCATAGGAGACTACAAGGATCTGTACTGGAGGCATAGGAGACTACAAGGATCTGTACTGGGAGCAGAAGAGACTACAAGGATTTGTATTGGGGGCAGAGGAGACTACAATGATCTGTACTGGGGGCAGAGGAGACTACAATGATCTGTACTGGGAGCAGAGGAGACTACAATGATCTGTACTGGGAGCAGAGGAGACTACAATGATCTGTACTGGGAGCAGAGGAGACTACAATGATCTGTACTGGGAGCAGAGGAGACCACAATTATCTGTACTGGGGGCAGAGGAGACTACAATGATCTGTACTGGGGGCAGAGGAGACTACAATGATCTGTACTGGGAGCAGAGGAGACCCCAAGGATCTGTACTGGGGGCAGAGGAGACTACAAGGATCTGTACTGGGAGCAGAGGAGACTACAATGATCTGTACTGGGGGCAGAGGAGACTACAATGATCTGTACTGGGAGCAGAGGAGACTACAATGATCTGTACTGGGAGCAGAGGAGACCACAATTATCTGTACTGGGAGCAGAGGAGACCACAATTATCTGTACTGGGGGCAGAGGAGACTACAATGATCTGTACTGGGGGCAGAGGAGACTACAATGATCTGTACTGGGAGCAGAGGAGACCCCAAGGATCTGTACTGGGGGCAGAGGAGACTACAAGGATCTGTACTGGGAGCAGAGGAGACTACAATGATCTGTACTGGGGGCAGAGGAGACTACAATGATCTGTACTGGGAGCAGAGGAGACTACAATGATCTGTACTGGGAGCAGAGGAGACCACAATTATCTGTACTGGGAGCAGAGGAGACCACAAGGATCTGTACTTAGAGCGGAAGAGACCACAAGGATCTGAACTGGGGCAGAGGAGACTACAATGATCTGTACTGGGAGCAGAGGAGACCCCAAGGATCTGTACTGGGGGCAGAGGAGACTACAAGGATCTGTAATGGGGGCAGAGGAGACTACAAGGATCTGTACTGGGAGCAGAGGAGACTACAATGATCTGTACTGGGAGCAGAGGAGACTACAATGATCTGTACTGGGAGCAGAGGAGACCACAATGATCTGTACTGGGGGCAGAGGAGACTACAATGATCTGTACTGGGAGCAGAGGAGACCACAATTATCTGTACTGGGAGCAGAGGAGACCACAAGGATCTGTACTTAGAGCGGAAGAGACCACAAGGATCTGAACTGGGGCAGAGGAGACTACAATGATCTGTACTGGGAGCAGAGGAGACCCCAAGGATCTGTACTGGGGGCAGAGGAGACTACAAGGATCTGTAATGGGGGCAGAGGAGACCCCAAGGATCTGTACTGGGGGCAGAGGAGACTACAAGGATCTGTAATGGGGGCAGAGGAGACCACACGGATCTGTACTGGGAGCAGAGGAGACTTAAAGGATCTTTACTGGGGGCAGAGGAGACCCCGAGGATCTGTACTGGGAGCAGAGGAGACCACACGGATCTGTACTGGGAGCAGAGGAGACTACAAGGATCTGTACTGGGGGCAGAGGAAACCACAAGGATCTGTACTGGGAGCATAGGAGACCACAAGGATCTGTACTGGGAGCAGAAGAGACCACAAGGATCTGTACTGGGAGCAGAGGAAACCACAAGGATCTGTACTGGGGGCAGAGGAGACTACAAGGATCTGTACTGGGGGCAGAGGAGACTACAAGGATCTGTACTGGGAGCAGAGGAAACCACAAGGATCTGTACTGGGGGCAGAGGAGACTACAAGGATCTGTACTGGGAGCAGAGGAAACCACAAGGATCTGTACTGGGGGCAGAAGAGACCACAAGGATCTGTACTGGGAGCAGAGGAGACTACAATGATCTGTACTGGGAGCAGAGGAGACTACAAGGATCTGTACTGGGGGCAGAGGAAACCACAAGGATCTGTACTGGGGGCAGAGGAGACCACAAGGATCTGTACTGGGGGCAGAGGAGACTACAAGGATCTGTACTGGGAGCAGAGGAAACCACAAGGATCTGTACTGGGAGCATAGGAGACCACAAGGATCTGTACTGGGAGCAGAAGAGACCACAAGGATCTGTACTGGGAGCAGAGGAAACCACAAGGATCTGTACTGGGGGCAGAGGAGACCACAAGGATCTGTACTGGGAGCAGAGGAGACTACAAGGATCTGTACTGGGAGCAGAGGAGACTACAAGGATCTGTACTGGGGGCAGAGGAGACTACAAGGATCTGTACTGGGAGCATAGGAGACCACAAGGATCTGTACTGGGAGCAGAGGAGACTACAAGGATCTGTACTGGGAGCAGAGGAGACTACAAGGATCTGTACTGGGGGCAGAGGAGACTACAAGGATCTGTACTGGGAGCATAGGAGACCACAAGGATCTGTACTGGGAGCATAGGAGACCACAAGGATCTGTACTGGGAGCAGAGGAGACTACAAGGATCTGTACTGGGGGCAGAGGAGACTACAAGGATCTGTACTGGGAGCAGAGGAAACCACAAGGATCTGTACTGGGAATAGTGGAGGAAATCGCTCCATGCGGTGCCCCTGATTAATCCTATGGTGAGGGGCAGTGAGAAAAAAAACAAAATGTCTTCTAAGCCATGTGAGGCCTGAGCTGTGGCCAGTGGGTGGATTTCTCCTCTAGCCTATGAGTAATTCCTCCTACCCCATATCATGACCTTTACAGACTTCATAGACCTTTACAGACTTCTGGAACGTAACAGACGTAGCTGCTCCAGCACTTAATGATTGGGATGGTCCTTAAGCCTATGATAGCCCTGAAGACAGGACCCAGCAGGTCAGCGAGCCCAGGATGCATGAGAAGAAGACAGGACCCCGCAAGTCAGCGAGCCCAGGAGGCATGAGAAGAAAGGACCCCGTAAGTTAGCGCGCCCATGAGGCATGAGAAGACAGGACTCCGCAGGTCAGTGAGTCCAGGTGGCATGAGAAGACAGGACCCAGCAGGTCAGCGAGTTCAGGAGGCATGAGAAGAAGACAGGAACCCGCAGGTCAGCGAGCCCAGGAGGCACGAGAAGACAGGACTCCGCAGGTCAGCGAGCCCAGGAGGCATGAGAAGACAGGACCCAGCAGGTCAGCGAGTTCAGGAGGCATGAGAAGAAGACAGGACCCAGCAGTTCAGCGAGCCCAGGAGGCATGAGAAGAAGACAGGAACCCGCAGGTCAGCGAGCCCAGGAGGCATGAGAAGGAGAAGACAAGACCCCGCAGGTCAGCGAGCCCAGGAGGAATGAGAAGAAGACAGGACCCCGCAGGTCAGCGAGCCCAGGGGGCATGAGAAGAAGACAGGACCCAGCAGTTCGGCGAGCCCAGGAGGCATGAGAAGACGACAGGACCCAGCAGTTCAGCGAGCCCAGGAGGCATGAGAAGAAAACAGGACCCCACAGGTCAGCGAGTTCAGGAGGCATGAGAAGAAAGGACCCTGTAAGTTAGCAAGCCCATGAGACATCAGAAGACAGGACTCTGCAGGTCAGCGAGTCCAGGAGGCATGAGAAGACAGGGCCCCGCAGGTCAGCGAGTTCAGGAGGCATGAGAAGAAGACAGGACCCAGCAGGGCAGCGAGCCCAGGAATCATGAGAAGAAGACAGGACCCCCCAGGTCAGCGAGTCCAGGAGGCATGAGAAGACAGGACCCCGCAGATCAGCGAGTTCAGGAGGCATGAGAAGAAGACAGGACCCAGCAGGTCAGGGAGCCCAGGAGGCATGTGAAGACAAGTCCCCGCAGGTCAACGAGCCTAGGAGGAATGAGAAGAAGACAGGAACCAGCAGGTCAATGAGCCCAGGAGGCATGAGAAGGAGAAGACAGGACCCAGCAGGTCAGTGAGCCCAGGAGGCATGAGAAGAAGACAGGACCCCGCAGGTCAGCAAGCACAGGAGGCATGAAAAGACCGGACCCCGCAGGTCAGCGAGCCCAGGAGGCATGAGAAAATAGGACCCAGCAGGTGAGCGAGCCCAGGAGGCATGAGAAGACAGGACCCCGCAGGTCAGCGAGTTCAGGAGGCATGAGAAGAAGACAGGACCCAGCAGGTCAGCGAGCCCAGGAGGCATGTGAAGACAAGTCCCTGCAGGTCAGCGAGCCTAGGAGGAATGAGAAGAAGACAGGAACCAGCAGGTCAATGAGCCCAGGAGGCATGAGAAGGAGAAGACAGGACCCAGCAGGTCAGTGAGCCCAGGAGGCATGAGAAGAAGACAGGACCCTGCTGGTCAGCGAGCCCAGGAGGCATCAGAAGACAGGATCCAGGAGATAAAAGAAGCCTGCTGTCTGGATCAAAGATGGTGCTTGATATGAATTGTTGACACAACCTGATATTCGGGCCCTATCCCCCCTCGTCTATGACGCCTTCACTCATAACATCCTACATCTATGACGAGTTCAGTCCGAACATTATTCATCTATGACGCCTTCAGCCATAACATCATACAGTATAGTGTCAGCTGAAGATAAAAGCCCAACTCCAGCTGCTTCTCCACCTCAGAAGGACCCTCAGATATCAATACAAGAACATGAAGGGGGCAAATAACTAGGGAGAGGCAGAGGACATATGACATCTCTCACGACAAGTGATACGGTGCTGTACACAGCACCACATAGAAGACTGGTTTCCATTTTAATGTAGGTTTGAAGCTGTGAAGTGGAAACAGAGCTTGACCCAAAACACTTGCAATACAATGGACCTTATAGGAGACACCTACTAAGCCTCACAAGGAGATCACCTATCGTATCCATCTGGTTACCTAACAGTGTAGGACCATGGCTTCCATCTGACTGCTATAGAAGCCTGACAATAGGGTCGGACTCAGACTTCCATCTGACTAGTAGGGTAGGACTCGGACTTCCATCTGACCACCATGGTAGGACTCTGGTTTTTATCTCACTACCCAGTTATACAATTCTATAGCTTCTGACTACCCACTTATGTAGGTCGATGGCTTCCATCTTATCAACTAGCAGTTTAGGTTTTCATCTGACTATATGACCATGGCTTTCCTCTGACCACCTGTATATGACCATGGCTTTCCTCTGACCACCTGTATATGACCATGTCTTATCTCTGACCACCTTTAGATGACCATGGCTTTCCTCTGACCACCTGTATATGACCATGTCTTATCTCTGACCACCTTTAGATGACCATGGCTTTCCTCTGACCACCTGTATATGACCATGGCTTTCCTCTGACCACCTGAATATGACCATGGCTTTCCTCTGACCACCTGAATATGACCATGGCTTTCCTCTGACCACCTGAATATGACCATGGATTTCCTCTGACGACCTGCATACGACCATGGCTTTCCTCTGACCACCTGCATATGACCATGGCTTTCCTCTGACCACCCATATAGGACCATGGCTCTCCTCTGACCACCCATATATGACCATGGCTTTCCTCTGACCACCCGTATATGACCATGGCTTTCCTCTGACCACCCGTATATGACCATGGCTTTCCTCTGACCACCTGTATATGACCATTGCTTTCTTCTGACCACCTGTATATTACCTTGGCTTTCCTCTGACCACCTGTATTTGACCTTGGCTTTCCTCTGACCACCTTTAGATGACCATGGCTTTCTTCTGACCACCTGTATATGACTATGGCTTACCCCTAACCACCTTTAGATGACCATGGATTTCCTCTGACCACCTGTATATGACACTGGCTTTCCTCTGACCACCTGTATATGACCTTGGCTTTCCTCTGACCACGGCTTTCCCTTGACTACCTGTATATGACACTGAATTTCCTCTGACCACCTGTATATGACCATGGCTTTTCTCTGACCAACTTTAGATGACCATGGCTTTCCACTGACCACCTGTATATGACCATGGCTTATCTCTGACCACCTTAAGATGACCATGGCTTTCCTCGGACCACCTGTATATGACCATGACTTTTCTCTGACCACCTTTAGATGACCTTGGCTTTCCATTGACCACCTGTATATGACCATGGCTTACCCCAAACCACCTTTAGATGACTATGGCTTTCCTCTGACCACCTGTATATGACCATGGCTTTCCTCTGACCACCTTTAAATGACCATAGCTTTCCGCTGACCACCTGTATATGACCATGTCTTATCTCTGACCACCTTTAGATGACCATGGCTTTCCACTGACCACCTGTATATGACCATGTCTTATCTCTGACCACCTTTAGATGACCATGGCTTTCCTCTGACCACCTGTATATGACCATGTCTTATCTCTGACCACCTTTAGATGACCATGGCTTTCCTCTGACCACCTGTATATGACCATGTCTTATCTCTGACCACCTTTAGATGACCATGGCTTTCCACTGACCACCTGTATATGACCATGTCTTATCTCTGACCACCTTTAGATGACCATGGCTTTCCACTGACCACCTGTATATGACCATGGCTTATCTCTGACCACCATTAGATGACCATGGCTTTCCTCTGACCACCTGTATATGACCATGGCTTATCCCTAACCACTTTTAGATGGCCATGGCTTTCCTCTGACCACCTGTATATGACCATGGCTTTCCTCTGACCACCTTTAGATGACCATGGCTTTCCACTGCCCACCTGTATATGACCATGGCTTTCCACTGCCCACCTGTATATGACCATGGCTTACCTCTGACCACCTAGCTGTGTAGCAGTGGACTCTGACTCTTCAGGTTACCTCTGACTACACTGTGTATGATATAATAACGATCTAGCAGTGTCATCCATTGTCTTCACCCCCATATGATGATGTTCATGGACGTCTTCTGATCAGGGCTGAGCAGAGACCACAGAACCACAAGTAAATATATAACATTTTATTTATCCACATAAAATAGTTTTATTTTTTATTACTGTACGGTATGTAACCCTTCACCTTCCCGGGCCCTGCAGCTCACGATCTTTATACCTGTGTCCTGAAGAGCATCCCTTCTTAAACCTCACGTGACAGGGCCTGCAGAACATTGCACACTTAACCCCTCCATGGCTTGGTTTGAGAGCTAAGGAGACATCCATGAATCTACTGCCCCTCACGGGGGAAGTCATTGTCCATACTGCCCAGTGCTCTTAGGGCATGTGCGTGGGGATGGGGGGGGAGGAAATAATGGGGTATTTGTCCATTAATTCCAAGTCCTCCCCCTTCCAGTATAAGACGCATGCACAAAATAAACGCAGACAGCGAGATAAAAAACCAGGACTAAAAGTCTTTTTATACAACAGGCTCAACCCACTGCAGGGGCTGGCTCACAAGGAAACCACTCCCACGAGGAGCCGAGCAAGAACAGAAGAGCCAGATTGTGTTCTAAAGAGAGTTTGTGCGTGTATAAGATACACACATAAAAACCTAGAGAAACACAAAGGTTTAGGTCTCCTGTCGGAGGATATGTCAGCCCCATTCAGAAGTAATCAGGCACTCCAGGTAGGGGTGGCGACATGAGGCCAGGTAGATACCGGAGTGCCTCATTGCCTCCAGATATACAATGCTCCAGGAGAGAGAAGTCTCCGCTATGTTACGGTGGGATTGGAGAAGGAGGCTGCTTTTAAAGTCTTTCTCGGGAGGGAACCCAGATGTAGGGCCCTGAGAGGTCTTCGATGATTCCCTTAACTTTATGGTAGACCTCTTCAAAGCTGTCCCCCTCGACCACCGCTGTAGAGAAAAATACAAGGATTAGGTGGAACAGAGAGTGTGAAGACTTTTCCATCGTGTCGGCACATTAGTCACGCTAAGAATCAGTGTAAACCATACAGACATACCCTAGTGCCCCATTTAGAGATACCCCATGTGCCCCATACAGAGCTACCCCACGTGTCCCATCCAGAGCTACCCCACGTGTCCCATCCAGAGCTACCCCACGTACCCCATCCAGAGATACCCTAGTGTCCCATACAGAGATACCCTAGTGTCCCATACAGAGCTACCCCACGTGTCCCATCCAGAGCTACCCCATGTACCCCATACAGAGATACCCTAGTGTCCCATACAGATATACCCCACGTGTCCCATCCAGAGCTACCCCACGTGTCCCATCCAGAGCTACCCCACGTGTCCCATTCAGAGCTACCCCACGTGCCCCATCCAGAGCTACACCACGTATCCCATACAGAGATACCCTAGTGTCCCATACAGAGATACCCTAGTGTCCCATACAGAGATACCCCACGTGTCCCATACAGAGCTACCCCACGAGTCCCATACAGAGCTACCCCACGAGTCCCATACAGAGCTACCCCACGTGTCCCATACAGAGCTACCCCACGTGTCCCATACAGAGCTACCCCACGTGTCCCATACAGAGCTACCCTAGTGTCCCATACAGAGATACCCTAGTGTCCCATACAGAGATACCCTAGTGTCCCATACAGAGATACCCTAGTGTCCCATACAGAGATACCCTAGTGTCCCATACAGAGATACCCTAGTGTCCCATACAGAGATACCCCACGTATCCCATACAGAGATACCCTAGTGTCCCATACAGAGATACCTAGTGTCCCATACAGAGATACCCTAGAGTCCCATACAGAGATACCTAGTGTCCCATACAGAGATACCCCACGTATCCCATACAGAGATACCCTAGTGTCCCATACAGAGATACCTAGTGTCCCATACAGAGATACCCTAGTGTCCCTTACAGAGATACCCTAGTGTCCCATACAGAGATACCCTAGTGTCCCATACAGAGATACCCTAGTGTCCCATACAGAGATACCCTAGTGTCCCATACAGAGATACCTAGTGTCCCATACAGAGATACCCCACGTATCCCATACAGAGATACCCTAGTGTCCCATACAGAGATACCCTAGTGTCCCATACAGAGATACCTAGTGTCCCATACAGAGATACCCCACGTATCCCATACAGAGATACCCTAGTGTCCCATACAGAGATACCCTAGTGTCCCATACAGAGATACCCTAGTGTCCCATACAGAGATACCCTAGTGTCCCATACAGAGATACCTAGTGTCCCATACAGAGATACCCCACGTATCCCATACAGAGATACCCCACGTATCCCATACAGAGATAACCTAGTGTCCCATACAGAGATACCCTAGTGTCCCATACAGAGACACCCCACATGTGACCCTACACACACAAAGCGACCTGTGACTCACCTGAAAAACACTCGGTAAAGTCTTGTTCCAGCTTTGTGGACCTTTCATATGTTTTTCTGGCTTGTTCCTCGGTTAGACGTTTATTAATTTCTCTGGCAGGGACAAAAGACGAGAAGACAGATGTGAGGGGCAATGACCCCACTGATACAGGATCAAATCTACATCATACTAGATCCTGGCATATTCTAAAAGCAAAACAATGGTTAAGAAAGTCCATGTATCTGCAGCATCACTAACGGATCACATCTCTACACCAAATATCAATGGACCAGATCTACAGGAAGAGGGTCATGTGACACATCAAACTTGCTATCAGTGTGTGAAGAGTGGGAGAAGAGGGTTGCATTGACAATCCAATACAATGGGCAGCACATTGAACGCATTTTATAAGTGGTCAGAAACTTGTAAATAACTCATGAAAGAATAAAGTTACGTTAAAACCAAGCACATCATTGTTTTTCTTGTGAAATTCCCAATAAGTTTGATGTGTCACATGACCCTCTTCCTATTGAAAAAACAAAAGTTGGATTCAAAATGGCCGACTTCAAAATGGCCACCATGGTCACCACCCATCTTGAAATGTTTCCCCCCTCACATATACTAATGTGCCACAAACAGGAAGTTATCACCAACCATTCCCATTTTATTAAGGTGTATTCATATAAATGGCCCACCCTGTACACTACATTATCGATGGACCAGATCTCTACATTATCGATGGACCAGATCTCTACACTACATTATCTATGGACCGGATCTCTACACTACATTATCTATGGACCGGATCTCTACACTACATTATCTATGGACCGGATCTCTACACTACATTATCTATGGACCAGATCTCTACACTACATTATCGATGGACCAGATCTCTACACTACATTATCTATGGACCAGATCTCTACACTACATTATCGATGGACCAAATGTCTACACTATATTATCGATAGACCAGATCTCTACACTACATTATCTATGGACCAGATCTCAACACTACATTATCTATGGACCGGATCTCTACACTACATTATCGATGGACCAAATGTCTACACTATATTATCGATAGACCAGATCTCTACACTACATTATCGATGGACCAGATCTACACTACATTATCGATGGACCAGATCTCTACACTACATTATCGATGGACCAGATCTCAACACTACATTATCTATGGACTGGATCTCTACACTACATTATCGATGGACCAGATCTCTACACTACATTATCGATGGACCAAATGTCTACACTATATTATCGATGGACCAGATCCCTACACTACATTATCTATGGACCAGATCCCTACACTACATTATCGATGGACCAGATCTCTACACTACATTATCGATGGACCAGATCTCTACACTACATTATCTATGGACCGGATCTCTACACTACATTATCTATGGACCAGATCTCTACACTACATTATCGATGGACCAGATCTCTACACTACATTATCTATGGACCGGATCTCTACACTACATTATCGATGGACCAGATCTCTACACTACATTATCGATGGACCAGATCTCTACACTACATTATCGATGGACCAGATCTCTACACTACATTATCGATGGACCAGATCTCTACACTATATTATCGATGGACCAAATGTCTACACTATATTATCTATGGACCGGATCTCTACACTACATTATCTATGGACCGGATCTCTACACTACATTATCGATGGACCAGATCTCTACACTACATTATCGATGGACCAGATCTCTACACTACATTATCGATGGACCAGATCTCTACACTACATTATCGATGGACCAGATCTCTACACTATATTATCGATGGACCAAATGTCTACACTATATTATCGATAGACCAGATCTCTACACTACATTATCGATGGACCAGATCTACACTACATTATCGATGGACCAGATCTCTACACTACATTATCGATGGAACAGATCTCTACACTACATTATCGATGGACCAGATCTCTACACTACATTATCGATGGACCAGATCTCTACACTACATTATCTATGGACCGGATCTCTACACTACATTATCGATGGACTAGATCTCTACACTACATTATCGATGGACCAAATGTCTACCCTATATTATCGATAGACCAGATCTCTACACTACATTATCGATGGACCAGATCTACACTACATTATCGATGGACCAGATCTACACTACATTATCGATGGACCAGATCTACACTACATTATCGATGGACCAGATCTACACTACATTATCGATGGACCAGATCTCTACACTACATTATCATCAATGAACCAGATCTCTACACTACATTATCATCAATGAACAAGATCTCTACACTACATTAGCAATGAACCAGATCTCTACACTACATTATCGATGGACCAGATCTCTACACTACATTATCAATGAACCAGATCTCTACACTACATTATCTATGGACCGGATCTCTACACTACATTATCGAAGGATCAGATCTCTACACTACATTATCTATGGACCAGATCTCTACACTACATTATCATCAATGAACCAGATCTCTACACTACATTATCATCAATGAACAAGATCTCTACACTACATTAGCAATGAACCAGATCTCTACAATACATCATTAATAGATGAGATCTCTACAACATTAACATCAGTGATGGACCAGAAATCTACAGTACTTTAATCCACTTTTTGTCTCTTATGGCTTTGTGTGGATGTGGATATACGCAGCCCATAGATCTTCTCATGCAGAGATATGGGCAGTCAGACACTAGAGACATCGCTATAGACAATATTTTAAAACTTACAGAATGTTTTCCAGTGACTTAGGCCGTATAAAGATGGCGATAGGCTGGAGCTGAGCTGCCTGAAGACGACGGACAGCATTAGCAGAGACATCCAGGATACAATGTTTGCCCTGAGGAGAAATAGTTAGACAATATGATTATAAAAGATAGTAACATAAAGAACTGAGACTTCTGGAGGGAGAAGGCAATGAATACCTGCTCGGCGACCTCCCTGACACTCTGCACGCTTGTCCCATACAGGTGTCCATTATATTGTCCAGCCTCGATAAATTTATGACCTTGAATGTCTTTCTCCATCTTTTCTCGAGATGACACAAAGTGGTAATCTCTTCCATCCACCTCGTAATCTCGCTTTGGGCGCGTCGTATCTGCAGAGGAGAATGAGGACAGTGTATAGTGTCGTCTACAGGTGACCATACTTTATATAACTAGATAACCCTGATGATTGGGATTCTCCAAGTAATTGGATGTCCTGTAAAGAAGGATTTTAGAACAACAGTATCTTCACCCGCCTACAGAAAGGACTGGAGCCTCATAAATAACCACATCAGAACCACAAAACATGGATAACTAGTCAAAGGAGGAAAACATCACATTCCGAGCACGATCTCTGGAGACATTGGGGGAGAGTTATCTAAACCTGTCCAGAGGAAAAGTTGCTGAGTTTCCCTTAGCAACCAGATCGTTTCTTTCATTTTTGAAAAGGCCTCTGAAAAATTAAAGAAGCGATCTGATTGGTTGCTATGGGCAACTCAGCAACTTTTCCTCTGGACAGGTTTAGATAAATCTCCCCCATTTACTCTGATCCTGTTCTGTCTTCAGATCTGAGATCCCTCGAATGCTCGGCTTGTTCACCACTCCTAGAGAGCTTGATGGCTGCCTCCTCCATACTAACAACTTTAACTCTTTCTATGGGATATATGACTTCTCACACTTTTAAAGGAAATCTGTCACCAGTGTCACCTGCACTAACCTGTCGGTACCGGTGACACTGATGACATCAGTACTCCCCTAGTCCTGTTCCACGGCGGGATCTTCAGTAATCTCCTCCGTTAGCTTCAGCTCCGGGCACCCGGCTTGGGGCACAGGAGGAGCTTAGTGACGTCACCCATGTCACCGTCACTAAAATCCGCCCATGCCCCAAGCTGCTGCTACTCTTTGTTGGGTCTCGCAGCAGTGGTGACATAACTAAGCTTCGCCTGTGCCTCAAGCCGGGCCAGAGCTGAAGCTTAACGGAGGAGATTACCAGAGATCCCCGCCATGGAACGGGACAAGGTAAGTACCGTTGTCATCAGTGTCACCTGCACTACCTGTTGGTACCGACAGGTTAGTGCACGTGGCACTGGTGACAGATTTCCTTTAGGGTTAAGGATTAAGCATTTGGGGGTTTAAGGCATTAGGGGGTTTAAGGCCTTAGGGGGTTTAAGGCGTTAGGGGGTTTAAGGCGTTAGGGGGTTTAAGGCGTTAGGGCAGGGGTGTCAATCTCAAATTCATCGGGGGCCGCATCAGCAGTTTGGTCACCCTCAAAGGGCCGGCTGTATCTGTAGGACCCCCCCCCCCCCCCATACCGTATATGCCGGCGTATAAGACGACTGGGAACAGGAGCTGTCCCAGAAGATTGGAAATTAGCAAATGTTGTGCCCATTCACAAGAAAGGTAGTAAGGAGAAATCAAGCAACTATAGGCCAGTAAGTCTGACATCAATAGTCGGGAAATTAATGGAAACCCTACTAAAGTATAGGATTGTGGAACATCTAAAATACAATGGATTGCAAGATGAAAAACAACATGGGTTTACTTCAGTGAGATCATGTCAAACAAATCGTATTGATTTTTTTGACTGGGTGACTAAAATAATAGATGGCAGTAGACATTGCATATCTAGATTTTAGTAAGGCTTTTGACACTGTCCCATATAGAAGACTTATCAATAAATTACAGTCATTGAGCTTAAACTCCCATATTGTTGAGTGGATTAGGCAGTGGCTGAGTAACAGACAACAGAGGGTTGTAGTCAATGGAGAATATTCAGAGCGCAGATATGTAACAGGGTTGATGTTCCTGGAGGGATCCGCCAAATGGAAAAGGATTTAGGCAAACTAGAAGAATGGTCAGAACTCTGGCAACTGAAATTTAATGTGGATAAGTGCAAGATAATGCACCTGGGGGGTAAAAACCCTCAGGCAGAATATAGATTATTTGACACAGCCCTGACCTCAGTATCTGAGGAGAGGGATTTAGGAGAAATTATTTCAGAAGACTTAAAGGTAGGAAGACAATGTAATAGAGCAGCAGGAAACGCTAGCAGAATGCTTGGGTGTATAGGGAGAGGTATAAGCAGTAGAAAGAGAGAAGTGCTCATGCCGCTGTACAGAACACTGGTGAGACCTCAATTGGAGTATTGTGCGCAGTACTGAAGGCCGTATCTCCAGAAGGATATAGATACTCTAGAGAGAGTTCAGGGAAGATACTAAACTAGTACATGGATTGTAGGATAAAACGTACCAGGAAAGGTTACAGGACCTTAACATGTATAGAAGAAAGAAGAGACAGAGGGAGATGATAGAGACTTTATATACATAAAGGGAATCAACACGGTAAAGGAGGAGAGGAGATTTAAAAGAAGAAAAACTACCACAAGAGGACATAGATTTAAATTAGAGGGGCAAAGGTTTCTGCAGTAATATCAGGAAGTATTACTTTACTTAGAGAGTAGTGGATGCATGGAATAGCCTTCCTGCAGAAGTGGTCGCTGCAAATACAGTGAAGGAGTTTAAACATGCATGGGATAAGCATAAGGCTATCCTCCATATAAGATAGAGATAGGTATAAGGCTATCCTTCATATAAGATAGAGATAGGTATAAGGCTCTCCTTCATATAAGATAGAGATAGGTATAAGGCTATCCTTCATATAAGATAGGGATAGGTATAAGGCTGTCCTTCATATAAGATAGAGATAGGTATAAAGCTATCCTTCATATAAGATAGAGATAGATATAAGGCTGTCCTTCATATAAGATAGAGATAGGTATAAAGCTATCCTTCATATAAGATAGGGATAGGTATAAGGCTATCCTTCATTTAAGATAGGGAGAGGTATAAGGCTATCCTTCATATAAGATAGGGACAGGTATAAGGCTATCCTTCATATAAGATAGAGATAAGTATAAGGCTATCCTTCATATAAGATAGGGCCCAGGGACTATTCATAGTATTCAGATTATTGGGCAGACTAGATGGGCCAAATGGTTCTTATCTGCCGACACATTCTATGTTTCTATGTTTCTATGGGTGTATAAGACAACCCCCAACTTTTACAGTTAAAATGTAGAGTTTGGGATATACTCGACATATAAGACTACCCCTCCTACCGCAATATACAGTACCTTGTAGTTCCCCACACATTAGGTAGGCAGCATGTTCCCCCACATTAGTAGGCAGCATGTTCCCCCACATTAGGTTGGCAGTATAGTTTCCCCCACATTAGGTAGGCAGTATAGTTTCCCCCACATTAGGTAGGCAGCATGTCCCCCCACATTAGTTGGCAGCATGTTCCCCCACATTAGGTTGGCAGCATAGTTCCCCCCACATTAGGTTGGCAGTATAGTTCCCCCCACATTAGGTTGGCAGTATAGTTCCCCCCACATTAGGTTGGCAGTATAGTTCCCCCCACATTAGGTTGGCAGTATAGTTCCCCCCACATTACGTAGGCAGTATAGTTTCCCCCACATTAGTAGGCAGTATAGTTCCCCCCACATTAGGTAGGCAGCATGTTCCCCCACATTAGTAGGCAGCATGTTCCCCCACATTAGGTTGGCAGTATAGTTCCCCCCACATTAGGTTGGCAGTATAGTTCCCCCCACATTATGTAGGCAGCATGTTCCACCACATTAGGTAGGCAGTATAGTTCCCCCCACATTAGGTAGGCAGTATAGTTCCCCCCACATTATGTAGGCAGCATGTTCCCCCACATTAGGTAGGCAGTATAGTTCCCCCCACATTAGGTTGGCAGTATAGTTCCCCCCACATTATGTAGGCAGCATGTTCCCCCACATTAGGTAGGCAGTATAGTTCCCCCCACATTAGATAGGCAGCATGTTCCCCCACATTAGGTTGGCTGTATAGTTCCCCCCACATTAGGTTGGCAGTATAGTTCCTCCCACATTAGGTTGGCAGTATAGTTCCCCCACATTAGGTAGGCAGCATGTTCTCCCACATAAGTTGGCAGCATGTTCCCCCACATTAGTTGGCAGTATAGTTCCCCCCACATTAGGTTGGCAGAACCCCCCCCCCTTACATACAGCCTCCAGCCATATACAGTGTATGGCTGGAGGCTGTATGTCTGTGTGCTGCCCCCACTGTGATCCTGTCACCGCTCCTCCGGCCTGGGGTCACAATCTACTGCTATGGCCTGTGGACCATAGCAGTAGGTGCCAGGACCGGTCGAGCGGTGACCGGAACGCTGAAGAAGATAACGCGCCGCCGGTCACTTACCAGGCCCCGGCCGGCGCGCATCCTGCGATGATCCAGCCATCCTCCTGGTCCTCCCGCGTCTCTATGGTTGTACGCACGGAACGTTACCGATGTCCCGTGCATACAACCATAGAGGCGGAGGACCAGGAGGACCGAAGGAGGATCGCTAGAGGGCAGACGTTCTCTGGCTTGTAGGCTGCCGCGCATGTGCTGAAGAGGCGGCTTTCTTGCGTCAAAAAAAAAAAAGCATCCAAAAAAAAAGCGAGAATAAAAGGTGAAGACTGGCGGCCGGCAGCGGCTAAGCGGGCCACATGACGAGGTCTGGTGGGCCGGATTCAGCCCGCGGGCCATGTGTTTGACACCCGTGGTAAAGGGATTTTGCTTTCTACTAATAAATCTTTCTCGTCTTTGTGTAACCAACATGATTTGAGCGCGGATCAAAGAACTGTATCTATTGGACGTGTCCAGGTACAACCATTGAGCACCAGAATATTTCTCCATATAGAGAATATAGAGCCTTTATTTTCATTACTTTTTCATGGTCACATTGCCCCTGAGGACACCTTTTGGGTGGTGAAACATGTCAGGCGGCATTGCAATATGTTTTAATAAGAGTGAGGTTCCTGTACATGATCTCTATGTGTATGTGTAAACTGACAAGTGTACTTAGGCATGAACGCACCTGGTAGGGATTTGACACCAAGGATACTCGAGGAACCCAGGAGCCAAATTTATCAGGAAATTCTTTGGGGTTCTTATTCATTGTCACATTGTCCCTGAAGACGCCTTTAGGGTAGTAAAACATGTCGGTGCAGCATTGCAATAGGTTTTAATATCAGTGAGGTTCCTGAGAGAGGATCTCTATGTCTATGTGTACACTGCAGATACACGTATAAATATCTATTAGCTTTGAACACACCTAGGAGGGATTTGACACCAAGGATGCTCACATGGAATGCAAGAGCCAAATTTATCCGGAAATTCTTTGGGGTCCTCATTGTCCCGTTGCCCCTGAGGATGCCTTTAGGGTGATGAAACATGTCGGGGCGGCATTGCAATATGTTTTAATATCAGTGAGGTTTCTGCATGTGATCTCTATGTGTGTGTACACTGCAGGCACATGTAGACATATCTATTAGCTTTGATAACACCCAAGACACATCTGACACCAAGGATACTCACAAGGAAAGCAGGAGCCAAATTTATCAGAAAATTCTTTGGGGTTCTTATTCATTGTCATATTACCCCTGAAGACGCCTTTAGAGTGGTAAAACATGTTGGGGCGGCATTGCAATATCTATTAGCTTTGACAACACCCAAGATGCATCTGACACCAAGAATACTCACGAGGAACGCAGGAGCCAAACTTATCAGGAAATTCAGACAGTAGGTCGTCATTAACCCTGTCCTTCCCAGGACCCAGGATGATGATAGGTCGGGCATAGTGCACTGCACATAAAGAAAAAAAGAGAGAGTCCATTATAAAAGTTTGTTGGGGGCAGGAGGGAGGGGGGGATGAACCGCTTCTCCAAAATTATCTGGAGTAACCTACCTTCCATATGTATGACCGTCTCGTAGCTGAGTACAGTGTCCTCCCGACCTACACAAAGAAAGAGAGTAGGAAGGTCAGAGAGGGCAGGGTCACTGGGGAAGGATGGAGGGGCGACAGGACTATATGTTGGGGTGGGAGTGGGGAAGAAGATACATACTCTGAGAACCTGTAGTGCTGCTTCGGTCCTGTGCAGCGGAGGAGAGAAGTGAAAAGGTAGAGAGACAGATAAGAGAACGGTATCGGCCATGTGTCAGGACATGATGAAGAAGCGGGTGAGAGGAACACCGCACAGTCAAGAACAATGGCGGCCAGAGTAATGGATCACACATAGACAACACAGGTGAATGTTCTCCTAATCTATGAGGAGAGGTTGAAGTCTACACAGAACGCCCCCTATGGTAATATTGGGGCCCTGCACTTGTTAACCGCATCTCCTCTAGGTGGCTATATGGCTGCAGAACTCTGTGTTACACATCTGGTAAAGAGACATTAGTGACGTCAATGCCAGAACATGACTGATGTGTAAGAATGAGGCCAGCAGCCATAGTGTGAGGAGATGGGGCCCATGGAGGGGTCAGTAAGGATGCCTCCCTTGTGAGATGGGGCCCATGGAGGGGTCAACAAGGATGCCTCCCTTGTGAGATGGGGCCCATGGAGGGGTCAACAAGGATGCCTCTCATGTGAGGAGAGGTTGCCCATGGAGGGGCCAGTAAGGATGCCTCCCATGTGAGGAGATGTTGCCCATGGAGGGGCCAGTAAGGCTGCCTCCCATGTGAGGAGATGTTGCCCATGGAGGGGCCAGTAAGGCTGCCTCCCATGTGAGGAGATGTTGCCCATGGAGGGGCCAGTAAGGCTGCCTCCCTTGTGAGATGGGGCCCATGGAGGGGCCAGTAAGGCTGCCTCCCTTGTGAGATGGGGCCCATGGAGGGGCCAGTAAGGCTGCCTCCCTTGTGAGATGGGGCCCATGGAGGGGCCAACAAGGATGCCTCCCATGTGAGGAGATGGGGCCCATGGAGGGGCCAGTAAGGATGCCTCCCATGAGATGGACAAAGGATCAGGGGGGGGGACATAAGGACTTCATGAAGGCACAGAACATGCAGAAGTGGAGAGACTACTGGTCTACAGCCCCCATCATCCACACCAGTTCCTAGAAGTATCTAATCCATCATCCACACCAGAGCCTAGAAGAATCTAACCCATCATCCACACCAGAGCCTAGAAGTATCTAACCCATCATCCACACCAGAGCCTAGAAGAATCTAACCCATCATCCACACCAGAGCCTAGAAGTATCTAACCCATCATCCACACCAGTTCCTAGAAGAATCTAACCCATCATCCACACCAGAGTCTAGAAGTATCTAACCCATCATCCACACCAGAGCCTAGAAGAATCTAACCCATCATCCACACCAGAGCCTAGAAGAATCTAACCCATCATCCACACCAGAGCCTAGAAGTATCTAACCCATCATCCACACCAGAGCCTAGAAGTATCTAATCCATCATCCACACCAGAGCCTAGAAGTATCTAACCCATCATCCACACCAGAGCCTAGAAGTATCTAACCCATCATCCACACCAGTTCCTAGAAGAATCTAACCCATCATCCACACCAGAGCCTAGAAGTATCTAACCCATCATCCACACCAGAGCCTAGAAGAATCTAACCCATCATCCACACCAGAGCCTAGAAGTATCTAACCCTTCATCCACACCAGAGCCTAGAAGTATCTAACCCATCATCCACACCAGAGCCTAGAAGTATCTAACCCATCATCCACACCAGTTCCTAAAAGAATCTAACCCATCATCCACACCAGAGCCTAGAAGTATCTAATCCATCATCCACACCAGAGCCTAGAAGAATCTAACCCATCATCCACACCAGAGCCTAGAAGTATCTAACCCTTCATCCACACCAGAGCCTAGAAGTATCTAACCCATCATCCACACCAGAGCCTAGAAGTATCTAACCCATCATCCACACCAGTTCCTAAAAGAATCTAACCCATCATCCACACCAGAGCCTAGAAGTATCTAATCCATCATCCACACCAGAGCCTAGAAGTATCTAACCCATCATCCACACCAGTTCCTAGAAGAATCTAACCCATCATCCACACCAGAGCCTAGAAGTATCTAATCCATCATCCACACCAGAGCCTAGAAGTATCTAACCCATCATCCACACCAGTTCCTAGAAGTATCTAACCCATCATCCACACCAGAGCCTAGAAGTATCTAACCCATCATCCACACCAGTTCCTAGAAGTATCAAACCCATCATCCACACCAGTTCCTAGAAGAATCTAACCCATCATCCACACCAGAGCCTAGAAGTATCTAACCAATCATCCACACCAGAGCCTAGAAGTATCTAACCCATCATCCACACCAGTTCCTAGGAGTATCTAATCCCTCATCCACACCAGAGCCTAGAAGTATCTAACCCATCATCCACACCAGTTCCTAGAAGTATCTAACCCATCATCCACACCAGAGCCTAGAAGTATCTAACACATCATCCACACCAGAGCCTAGAAGTATCTAACCCATCATCCACACCAGAGCCTAGAAGTATCTAACCCATCATCCACACCAGAGCCTAGAAGTATCTAACCCATCATCCACACCGATTCCTAGAAGTATCTAACCCATCATCCAAACCAGAGCCTACAAGGATCTAACCCATCATCCACACCGATTCCTAGAAGTATCTAACCCATCATCCAAACCAGAGCCTACAAGGATCTAACCCATCATCCACACCAGTTTCCACTCAGATATAGGTGACACAAAACTCACAACACAATCTCACCTTTACCTTTAACCGTGACCACTCCCGCCGCTCCACCCTGCAGAGAGAAAGAATGTTATATGGTGTATACTGGAATCATGTATATATTATATGGTGTATACTGGTATCATGTATATATTATATGGTGTATACTGGAATCATGTGTATATTATATGGTGTATACTGGTATCATGTGTATATTATATGGTGTATACTGGTATAATGTATATATTATATGGTGTATACTGGTATCATGTGTATATTATATGGTGTATACTGGTATCATGTGTATATTATATGGTGTATACTGGTATCATGTGTATATTATATGGTGTATACTGGTATCATGTGTATATTATATGGTGTATACTGGTATCATGTATATATTATATGGTGTATACTGGTGTCCTGTGTATATCATATGGTGTATACTGGAATCATGTATATATTATATGGTGTATACTGGTGTTCTGTGTATATTATATGGTGTATACTGGTATCATGTGTATATTATATGGTGTATACTGGAATCATGTGTATATTATATGGTGTATACTGGTATAATGTATATATTATATGGTGTATACTGGTATCATGTGTATATTATATGGTGTATACTGGTATCATGTGTATATTATATGGTGTATACTGGTATAATGTGTATATTATATGGTGTATGCTGGTATCATGTGTATATAATATGGTGTATACTGGTATCATGTGTATATTATATGGTGTATACTGGTATCATGTATATATTATATGGTGTATACTAGAATCATGTATATATTATATGGCGAATACTGGTATCATGTGTATATTATATGGCGTATACTGGTATAATGTATATATTATATGGTGTATACTGGTATCATGTGTATATTATATGGTGTATACTGGTATCATGTGTATATTATATGGCGTATACTGGTATCATGTGTATATTATATGGCGTATACTGGTATCATGTGTATATTATATGGCGTATACTGGTATCATGTGTATATTATATGGTGTATAGTGGTATCATGTGTAAATGATATGGTGTATACTGGTATCATGTGTATATTATATGGTGTATAGTGGTATCATGTGTAAATTATATGGTGTATACTGGTATCATGTGTATATTATATGGTGTATACTGGTATCATGTGTATATTATATGGTGTATACTGGAATCATGTATATATTATATGGTGTATACTGGAATCATGTGTAAATTATATGGTGTATACTGGTATCATGTGTATATTATATGGTGTATACTGGTATCATGTATATATTATATGGTGTATACTGGTATCATGTATATATTATATGGTGTATACTGGTATCATGTGTATATTATATGGTGTATACTGGTATCATGTATATATTATATGGTGTATACTGGTATAATGTATATATTATATGATGTATATTGGTATCATGTGTATATTATATGGTGTATACTGGTATAATGTGTATATTATATGATGTATATTGGTATCATGTGTATATTATATGGTGTATACTGGTATCATGTGTATATTATATGGTGTATACTGGTATCATGTATATATTATATGGTGTATACTGGTATCATGTGTATATTATATGGTGTATACTGGTATAATGTGTATATTATATGGTGTATACTGGTATCATGTATATATTATATGGTGTATACTGGTATCATGTGTATATTATATAGTGTATACTGGTGTCCTGTGTATATTATATGGTGTATACTGGTATCATGTGTATATTATATGGTGTATACTGGTATCATGTATATATTATATGGTGTATACTGGTATCATGTGTATATTATATGGTGTATACTGGTATAATGTGTATATTATATGGTGTATACTGGTATCATGCATATATTATATGGTGTATACTGGTATCATGTATTTATTATATGGTGTATACTGGTATCATGTATATATTATATGGTGTATACTGGTATCATGTGTATATTATATGGTGTATACTGGTATAATGTGTATATTATATGGTGTATACTGGTATCATGTATATATTATATGGTGTATACTGGTATCATGTGTATATTATATGGTGTATACTGGTATAATGTGTATATTATATGGTGTATACTGGTATCATGCATATATTATATGGTGTATACTGGTATCATGTGTATATTATATGGTGTATACTGGTATAATGTGTATATTATATGGTGTATACTGGTATCATGTATATATTATATGGTGTATACTGGTATCATGTATATATTATATGGTGTATACTGGTATCATGTGTATATTATATGGTGTATACTGGTATCATGTGTATATTATATGGTGTATACTGGTATCATGTATATATTATATGGTGTATACTGGTATCATGTGTATATTATATGGCGTATACTGGTATCATGTGTATATTATATGGCGTATACTGGTATCATGTGTATATTATATGGTGTATATTGGTATCATGTATATATTATATGGTGTATACTGGTATCATGTATTTATTATATGGTGTATACTGGTATCATGTATATATTATATGGTGTATACTGGTATCATGTGTATATTATATGGTGTATACTGGTATAATGTGTATATTATATGGTGTATACTGGTATCATGTATATATTATATGGTGTATACTGGTATCATGTGTATATTATATGGTGTATACTGGTATAATGTGTATATTATATGGTGTATACTGGTATCATGCATATATTATATGGTGTATACTGGTATCATGTGTATATTATATGGTGTATACTGGTATAATGCGTATATTATATGGTGTATACTGGTATCATGTATATATTATATGGTGTATACTGGTATCATGTATATATTATATGGTGTATACTGGTATCATGTATTTATTATACTGTGTCTGATATCTCACCTTCTTTTACTGGGGATGAAGCCGATCTCTTCTCCTTCGGGTTGGACGCGCCTCGCCTGCCACCACTCATCATCGGTGGCATCTATAACATGCAGGACATCCCCAAACTTGAAGCTGAGTGCTTGACTTAGGAAACCACAGTCCCGCGTCTTGTCATAATCGAAAAGAGCCCTTACAGTAGAAGAGAAAGAGGATGGTCATAATCAAAAAGAGCCCTGACCGTAGGAGAGAAAGAGGATGGTCATAATCAAAAAGAGCCCTTACAGTAGAAGAGAAAGAGGATGGTCATAATCAAAAAGAGCCCTGACCGTAGGAGAGAAAGAGGACGGTCAAAATCTAAAAGAGCCCTGACCGTAGTAGAGAAAGAGGACGGTCATAATCGAAAAGAGCCCTGACCGTAGAAGAGAAAGAAGATGTCATAATCTAAAAGAGCCCTGACCGTAGGAGAGAAAGAGGATGGTCATAATCTAAAAGAGCCCTGACCGTAGTAGAGAAAGAGGATGGTCATAATCAAAAAGAGCCCTGACCGTAGTAGAGAAAGAGGATGGTCATAATCGAAAAGAGCCCTGACCGTAGGAGAGAAAGAGGACGGTCAAAATCTAAAAGAGCCCTGACCGTAGTAGAGAAAGAGGATGGTCATAATCGAAAAGAGCCCTGACCGTAGGAGAGAAAGAGGACGGTCAAAATCTAAAAGAGCCCTGACCGTAGGAGAGAAAGAGGATGATCATAATCAAAAAGATCCCTGACCGTAGTAGAGAAAGAGGACGGTCTTAATCGAAAAGATCCCTGACCGTAGGAGAGAAAGAGGACGGTCTTAATCGAAAAGAGCCCTGACCGTATGAGAGAAAGAGGATGATCATAATCTAAAAGAGCCCTGACCGTAGGAGAGAAAGAGGATGATCATAATCGAAAAGAGCCCTGACCGTAGTAGAGAAAGAGGATGGTCATAATCGAAAAGAGCCCTGACCGTAGTAGAGAAAGAGGATGATCATAATCTAAAAGAGCCCTGACCGTAGGAGAGAAAGAGGACGGTCAAAATCGAAAAGAGCCCTGACCGTAGGAGAGAAAGAGGACCGTCTTAATCGAAAAGAGCCCTGACCGTAGGAGAGAAAGAGGACCGTCTTAATCGAAAAGAGCCCTGACCGTAGGAGAGAAAGAGGACGGTCTTAATTGAAAAGAGCTGTGACCGTAGGAGAGAAAGAGGATGATCATAATCGAAATGAGCCCTGACCGTAGGAGAGAAAGAGGATGATCATAATCGAAATGAGCCCTGACCGTAGGAGAGAAAGAGGACGATCATAATCTAAAAGAGCCCTGACCGTAGGAGAGAAAGAGGATGATCATAATCGAAATGAGCCCTGACCGTAGGAGAGAAAGAGGACGGTCTTAATCTAAAAGAGCCCTGACCGTAGGAGAGAAAGAGGACGGTCTTAATCTAAAAGAGCCCTGACCGTAGGAGAGAAAGAGGACGGTCTTAATCTAAAAGATCCCTGACCGTAGGAGAGAAAGAGGATGTCATAATCTAAAAGAGCCCTGACCGTAGGAGAGAAAGAGGACGGTCATAATCTAAAAGAGCCCTGACCGTAGTAGAGAAAGAGGATGGTCAAAATCTAAAAGATCCCTGACCGTAGGAGAGAAAGAGGATGGTCAAAATCGAAAAGAGCCCTGACCGTAGGAGAGAAAGAGGATGATCATAATCGAAAAGAGCCCTGACCGTAGGAGAGAAAGAGGATGGTCAAAATCTAAAAGATCCCTGACCGTAGGAGAGAAAGAGGATGGTCAAAATCGAAAAGAGCCCTGACCGTAGGAGAGAAAGAGGATGATCATAATCGAAAAGAGCCCTGACCGTAGGAGAGAAAGAGGATGATCATAATCTAAAAGATCCCTGACCGTAGGAGAGAAAGAGGATGATCTTAATCTAAAAGAGCCCTGACCGTAGGAGAGAAAGAGGATGATCATAATCGAAAAGATCCCTGACCGTAGGAGAGAAAGAGGACCGGCATGAAGGAAAGCATCAGAGGACACGATGGACCTTTTCATCAGTGTCTAGTTAGATTAGAAGCATATCCCCCCCAGCAGACACCTTACCTGATGTAGAATCCTCTCTTGCCACCATTAGCGTTATGTAGAGAGGCGCTGCCAGAACCCAGACTGCTGTTCATTAGCTGCTCCCGCAGGTCATGGATCTTGGCTTCAAACCTGCTGTACTCTGAAAGGTCAATGAGAAGTCATCATCAGAATTGTATGGGAAACCAGGGCTCCTAATATACACCAAAATCCCTGTCATAAGGACACCTCACCCAAACATGTTTCCCCCCGCCTACAATACCTTGGTGCATCAGGGGACGTAAGACAGAATACAAGGAAATTAATAAATATAAAAATAGATACCATAGTAAAATAAAGGTGCAAAAAAACAGGTGCTGAATAAGAAATACCAAGTCCACAACAGGACCACACACTCCAACCCCCCAACCCCCCCTCACCCAACTGTAGAGACAGATATCACCTATCTTCCTCCATGGATGTCTGCATTGTGGGGACTTTTACAGCTCCCTCTATGACATTTCTACCTTAGTATTGTGATTATGGGGTAACTGATGTCCTATTGTGGAGCTGGATGTTTCATTTCCTGCACATAGTTTCTTTTCGCACATTTTGTTATACCATGGTATCTATTTTTTGAATTTATTGAATTCTTTGTATCCTGTCTGATGTCCCCTGATGCACCCAGCCATTGTAAGGGGCTCGCACTATATAAAATGTATAAATAGGTTTTATATATATATATATATATATATATATATATATATATATATAAATAAATATATATTTATTTATATATCGAGGTGCTGTCTTGCACGTACCCTTCGTGCCAAAACAAATACAATAAAGACAATGTAGGAATACAGACCTATAGATATAAATATAATGTTAAATAATTAGATTAAATAGCTAGTTGTACTAAAAGGAGATTTTTTACACTTATCGTAAAATCTTTTTTTCAGAAGCTCCATTGGGGGACACAGGAACCGTGGGTATATCTTGCTTCCTCTAGGAGGCTGACACTAGGCATAAAAAAAATAAAAATAAAAAAAAAGGGTCGGCTCCTCCCAGCAGGATAGATCCCGCCTACTGACTAGAGACACTCAGTTTTAGTCCCAAAGCAATAGGAGGAACCGAACAGAGTCCGGAGGGAGCCCAGTCAAAACAAATGAACCAACAGACTGACAGGCGACCGACTCCCAGACCACAACTAAAAACACTGGGTGGGAGCTGTGTCCCCCAATGGAGCTTCTGAGAAAAAATGTTTACGGTAAGTGTAAAAAATCTCCTTTTCTCATTCAGCTCCATTGGGGGACACAGGAACCGTGGGACGTACCAAAGCAGTCCCCGGGGTGGGAAAAACAATGCAACCCGGAATCAAGCGGACGGCAGAGCCACCGCTGCCTGCAAAACCTTACGCCCCAAACAGGCGTCGGCGGATGCAGTTGTGAGCACTTGGTAGAACTTGGTGAACGTGTGCACCGAAGACCAAGTGGCTGCCTTACACACCTGTAGGGCCGAAGCCCTGTTAAAGACTGCCCAAGAGGCCCCCGCAGAGCGAGTGGAGTGAGCCGTAACCCGGAAGGGAGGATCCTTCCCTTGGAACGATACACCTCAGAAATGGCGGACCGGATCCACCTGGAGATGGTGGCCTTAGAAGCTGGCAAACCCTTGCGTCGGCCCACCTGAAGGACAAAGTGACTCCGACTGTCGGAAGGAAGAGGTGACCGAAAGGTAAACTCGCAAGGCCCTGACCACATCCAGATTGTGGAGAGAACGCTCCCTGGGATGAGACGAAGCAGGGCAGAAGGAAGGAAGGAAGAACCATATCCTCGTTCAGATGAAAGGACGAGACCACCTTCGGTTAAAAAGAAGGAACTGGCCGAAGTACCGCCTTGTCTTGATGAAGAATCAGGAAAGGAGGTTGACATGAGAGAGCTGCCAATTCCGACACCCATCGGATCGAGATCACAGCTACCAAAAAGGCGACCTTCCAAGAAAGGAAAAGAAGAGAAATGTCGCGGATAGGCTCGAACTGAATGGACTGCAAGGCGCTCAGAACCAAATTCAAGTCCCAAGGGGGAGTAGGAGACCTGTAGGGAGGAATCTCTTGAGCCACTCCCTGGAGGAAGGTGCAAACCGACGAGTCGGAAGCTAGAGGCCTATGGAAAAGAATAGACAGCGCCGATACTTGACCTTTAAGAGAACTAAGATCCAAAAGCGTTTCAAGACCCGACTGCAGAAACGCCAGAAGGTTCGGCAGAGAAAAACGAACCGGAGAAAGAGAGCGGGCCTCACACCACCGAAAATAGGCCCACCAAGTCCTATGGTAAATCCTAGCCGAGGACAGCTTACGCGCCCTGAGCATAGTGCGAATAACCCCAGATGAGAAACCGCGAGCCTTCAACATTGCAGTTTCAACCGCCACGCCGTCAAACACAGCAGCTGTGAATTGGGGTGGCAAAGAGGACCCTGAGAAAGAAGATCGAGGCGATCTGGCAGCCGAAAGGGAACGTCCGCTACGAGCCGAACCACGTCGGTGTACCAAGAGCGGCGGGGCCAATCCGGAGCCACCAGGATGGCCGAGACGCCTTCCGCCTTGAGTTTCCTGAGCACCCGGGGAAGGAGAGGAAGAGGCGGAAACAGGTACGGGAGAGTGAACCGAGACTAGGGAATGACGAGGGCGTCCGTGGCCAGAGCCAGAGGATCTCTGGACATTGCCACGAAGGTTGGAACCTGCCGGTTAAAGTGGGACGCAAAGAGGTCCACGTCAGGAATCCCCCAGCGATGGCAAATGGCCTCGAACACCTCCGGGTGAAGGGACCACTCCCGGGATCGGGAGAGAAGCGACTTAGAAAGTCCGCCTCCCAGTTGTCCACCCCCGGGATGAGGATTGCTGATATGGAGGGAACCATGCGCTCCGCCCAGATCAAGATCTTGGACACCTCGGTCATGGCCACGCTGCTGCGAGTGCCCCCTTGGTGGTTTACATACGCCACGGCCATGGCGTTGTCCAACTGAATGCGAACTGGGCGCCCCCGGAGAAGAGACTCCCAGTGCCGGAGACAAAGGAAGATTTCCCGGATCTCTAGGACATTGATAGGAAGCCTGGCGGAGGAGGGTTGAGCCACCAAAGAAGTGACTGGCCGAGGTGGGCAGACAGATCCGGTGATCCAAGGACAGGGGGGTCCGTCCCAGAGGGACAGAATGGCCCACTGAATCGGGCGGCAACGGAACTGTGCAAACGGAACCGCCGCCATGGCCGCCACCATTCTGCCCAGTACTGCCATGCAGGAACGAATGGACACTGGATGAGGGTGTCTCAAGTGACGAACAGCGGACAGCAGAGCGCTTCGCTTGTTCGTAGGGAGGAAAAAACTAGAGACTGGGAGGGAGAAAGATTGGACTTCTCCTCGTTGATCAGCCACCCGAAGCTGGTTAGGGTCAGCAGGGTGATGTGGAGACTCTCCTCGTTCTGGACCCGGGACGGAGCCTTGATAAGCAGGTCGTCCAGGTAAGGGAGGACAGAGACCCCCCGGGACCTGAGAATGGCCATAACAGCCGCCAGGACCTTGGTAAAGACTCTGGGGGCTGTGGCCATGCCGAAGGGCAGAGCTACAAACTGAAAGTGACCCTGCAGAATGGCAAATCACAGAAAACGTTGATGAGGAGGAAAAATCAGGATGTGGAGATACGCATCCCGAATGTCCACTGAAGACAGAAATTCGCCCTGATCCATGGATGCAACAATCGACCGTAGCGACTACATTCGGCAGTGGCGAAGTCAAAGATGTCGATTGAGGAGTTTCAGTTCCAAAATCGGACGGACCAAATCCTCCTTTTTGGGAACAACGAAACCCTTGAAACGGTCCTGAGATGGAATGGGCACAATGACACCCTGTTGCAGCAGAGTGCGAATGGCAGAGTGAAAACCTGCAGCCAGGGCGGGTGAACGTGGAGGCAGGGACCGAAAAAAACGATCCCGGGGGAAAAGAGGCGAACTCGATTTGGTAACCGTCGGAGATGATGTCCCAAACCCAGAAATCCTGGACTTGCGCCAACCAGATGTCCCGAAAGCGGAGTAAGCGACCGCCCACCCGAGAGGAAGTCCCGGGTGGGGGCGCCCCTTCAGGCCGAGGAAGGCTTGCGAGTTCCTGATTTTGTGGGAAACCGGTTGGAATGGCTATCATGCTTCCATGAAGGGCGAGGTTTGAAGGACGGGCCCTGCCTAGCTTGCGAGGAGCCCGATTTGTCCTGGCGCCCAGGGAGCGAAAGGACCGAAAGGAGGTCGTCTTACGAAAAACCCCACGAGCCGCAGGGTGGCGCGCCTTGTTCTGGGTTAGCAAAGAACTCTTAGCGCCCGTAGCCTCAAAGATGATGTCGTCCAGCCGTTTCCCAAAAAGGCGGCCGCCAGTAACAGCCATTTCCATCAGGGATTTTTTGGAAGCCGAATCGGCTTTCCAAGCTTTCAGCCACATAGAGCGGCAAATAGTGACTAGATTGCCAGACGCGACAGCCGCACAGCGAGCTGACTCCAAGGAAACCTGGCATAAATATTCACCTGCCTTTGAAACCTGGAGAGCAATCTCAGCCAGATCATCAGGGGAAGCCCTGGACAACAGCCCTTGGCGGAGCTGTGAAGCCCATACCGATAAGGCCTTTGTGACCCAGGTTGAAGAGAAGGCTGGGAGCAGGGAGGATCCCACTACCTCAAATGCGTACTTGGCCAAATTCGGCCAACCCGCTTGTCCGCGGGATCCTTGAAGGAAGCGGCATCCGCCAACGGTAGGGTGGTGGATTTGGATAAACGGGAGACTGGGGGGTCCACAGATGGTGGAACGGTCAATTTAGAGATAAGATCCTGAGAAAACGGACACAGAGTCTTCAACCGTTTAGTGCCTTGGAATAGGGATCGACCGATATAGTTTTTTTAGGGCCGATAGCCGATAACTTATACCGATATTCCGGTATAAGTTATCGGCTATTTATCCCCCCTCGACACCGCTGCAGGTCATTGATTTAAAGCGGGCTCTTTAAATCAATGCACCGCAGTGGCTTTTGCGGTGCCATAGGCCGCCGCCGCCGCCACCACCCGCTTCTCTCCCCTACCTGTCAGGGTGGTCCGGGCCATCCATCCTTCCTTCCTGTAGTGTCCGGCGGCATTACGAGTGGAGGGTGAACCGGTCCGGGCTGTCCTTATTCTCCAGGGGTCATCTTCTCCACTCCAGGCAGGCTCCGGCCTAGTAGCGCAGCATAGCTGCGCAGTGACGCCCGTGTGCGCACCTGACATCACGACGTATTGGTGTCTATGCAGTGTACTAGGCCGGAGCCTGCCCGGAGTGGAGAAGAGGACCCCCGGAGAAGGACAGCCCGTACCGGTACACCCTCCACCCGGAATGGCGCCGGACACTATAGGAAGGAAGGATGGATGGCCCGGACCACCCCCATTACGGGTAAGTTTATTTATTTATTTTTATTGACTCGGAGGGTGGGGAGGGGCCCGACCGGTATAGCGGTATGGGCAAAAATCCATACCGGTATACCGCCCAGCACTACGGTGGGGGGTGCGACGCGGTGGGTCGGGGGGGGGGGGAAATCGCTCGCGGTGCGGCGGGTCAGGGGGGGGGCGTTCGCGGCGAGGTGGGGGCGGTGCGGGGGCGGTGCATTATCGGCTTATCGGCAAGGTAATTGCCGATACTGATAATGCCCAAAATCGTGATTATCGGCCGATAATATCGGCCATACCGATAATCGGTCGATCCCTACCTTGGAAGCACTTCTCCGGAAGCTTCCAGGCGGTCTCCAGAAGATCATCAAACTCCTTATGAGGATGGAAAACCCTGGGAGAGCGATGAGTACGTGTAAAGGAAACTTCAGGAGCAGGGTCCAAAGTTCCAGGGTCCTGTAGATGGAAGGTGTCCCTGACAGCAGAAACCAAGCTGTCCACCAAGTCAGACATGGGTGACAGCTCTTCAGAATCCGAATGAGGAGCCGAGTCAGAGTCCGCTAGTTCACCCGGAGATTGGGAACGGTTAGTGGAGGCTGCCGATCTAGGTGACCTGGATCTGGTAAGGAGAGTCGAGGAATGGGAACGGCCCCTAGGAGAGCAGCCGCATGACCGAGGATGCTGCCTACGAGCGGGAGACCTGGAGCGCGAGCGGCGACTGTGTTCAGGAGAGGAGTCAGGATAAATGACCCATGGGCGTCTGTGGGAGCATCGACGGTCCGAAGATGCCGAACTTGTCTCCCGAGGGAGACGTAAGGAGGACTGCTTTAAGGCCGTAGCCACCTCCTTGGAAACCTGCGCCAGGTTTGAGATCGTTGGGAGAGGGAAGACACCCAAACTGGGGCAGGGTCAGGGGCCACATGCTCCGAGGGGGTATCCTGGGTAGGGGATGTAGGGCGTGAGGAAGAGCAGGCAGAACAAGTGGGTTCAGCCAAACCCCCCAAAAATGTAACCTTACACCCTGTACAAGCATAGTAAGTGATCGGAGCAGAGGCCGCTTGTCTGAAAGAAGGTTCAAAGCTGGGGGCGGACATTGCCAAAGCACAGCTACCCAGTGACAGAAAATGGAACAAGCTCACCCAGGTTCCTGTACTGACGTCCCTGTAGACTTCAGGAGTGCAGGACAGCTGGCTGGATTAGGAAAACCGTGCAACAGACATGCAGCAGCAGAAGAAAACAGGAGACCCACAGGAGCAGAGTGCAGCAGCGTCTGTGAGGGAGCAGTGCTGGAGCCGCGTCATGTGATCCCATAGGGGAGGAGATTCCACGCGCGCGCTAGCACGGGAGAGGCAGAAAAAACGCCTGCCGTACCTGCGCCGCCTCCGGATAGGTCAAACATGCCCTCCCCGTGCATGCGCTGTGCTCATTGGACGAGCAGTGAGCGTGAAATTAGGGGGCGGGGCTACGTGCGGTCGGGACCAGGCCAAAGCCGCGGGCTAAAGTAGCGGCATGGTTCCCGGCCGGACGCCCTGAAATGCCGCCCTGAGGCACGAGAAGTCGGCAGCCGTCTCCCAACTGTGGGAACGGCTGCCGGAGATACTAATAGCTGCGATTGCCCGTGGACTAAAGTAGCGTGCAGGTCCCAGACCGGACGCCTGCAAATGCCGCCCGGAGGAAGGAGAACCCGGCAGCGGTCTCCCAAGTGTGGGGACGGCTGCCGGAAGATACAACATGCTGCAGTAGCGGACAGATGATGCACGGTAGAAAAACAGCCGCAGGCCCCCAAAAGTGCCCCCTCCTCACAAAAAAAGGCCCCTTCAACAAATTTTAATAAAGGGTAGTCCGAGAACACCCCCCTATCATTAACCCCTGAGGGGCCCCAGGTTGGGGATGAGGTGGGGTGGGGTGAGTGGGGGTGCCGGGGGAGAAGGAGCATACTTACCTAACTATGGAGGTATACTTACCTCCCTAGAAGTCTTCTCCCCAGAAGCATTCACCAGTCTAGTCCAACTGCATCATGCCAGGCTTTAATAAGTGGGGTGAGCAGAGGCAATAGGCGACCCGGACCCAAGGTACAACCTGGTGCTGGCCGGTGGCGAGGAAGGGTTAACGGACCATACTCTATGGAACCGTGCCCTTCAGTCGCATGCGGGGAAATCAGGCAGCGCCATGCTCCTGTCGCCCTTACCTAGAAAAAACTAAAAAGGAGAAAAAAATCTAAACTCTAACACTAGAAAAAAATTAAATAGACCAGGTCTGGAGCAACCCAGACCTGTGTTGCCTCCTAGGACACTAAGCTAAAACTGAATGTCTCTAGTCAGTAGGTGGGATATATCCTGCTGGGAGGAGCCGACCCTTTTTTTTTTTTTTTTTTTTATGCCTAGTGTCAGCCGCCTAGAGGCAGCAAGATATACCCACGGTTCCTATGTCCCCCAATGGAGCTGAATGAGAAAAACAAGTTTCATAACATAATGGAATATCAATAGATAAGTCCAAGCTGGGCCCTTGCTATAGACTGCATACAATTAAAACACTCTGTACGTGAACACATAAAATAAATAAATGAATGGAGAGATATCAGCAGTTACAGCCACTCACAGGCCTTTCAACAAGGTATTGTTAATCCAATAGGGGTGGTTCAACGAGGTATTGTTATATCCAGTATTGTTATAGATGGTTAGTAACAGATTTGCAGTTGTTTTGTAACAAGGTTTGGTGCTCTGCACCACTCACCGCACCGCTGTGTGAAGATCTCCGGAAAGTGTCAGGGCAGACGTCTCTTCTGTGGACTGGCACGGCTAGGCGGCCGGCCTGGTATGGTATAGATGTCCGTATGAAGGTCTTACTGTGTCCGGAGTGGCACAAATCTGCATCCGGCCATTAACCACGGTGGAAGGCTTGTGGCGGTCCGGCGGTGAGTGGGAGCGACGTCCTCGTGTATCAAGCGCTGGCAGGCGCACGTCTGGGCGGTGGGCCTCAAACTGGGGGGTTCCAGCAGTTGAGAATGGTGGATGTAGGTTCTAGCATGTAGTTCTTCTGGTGGGTGGTCTGTGTTGCTGGGTCATATATCAATGCTAGACGCGTTTCGGGGTGTCTCCTTCCTCAGTAGCAGTACAATGATATAGTGGTTACCCCATGTGGGTATTGGTCTTATTTAGTCCATAAAATGGTGACGTTAATTAGTGTTAATTGGTGTCTCAGATAAATTGTGGACCGTATTTTTCGCCTGGAGAGACTAAAAATGCGGACCAGATTGACATTAGTGACTTGAATACAACTAGCTAGTTGATTTAACATAGTATAATAGATAATTAAATATAGATTGTTTAGTAGTATGGATATATATAAATAGGGTATAATAAGTTAATAATAATGATTATTTGAGGTAGTGTACGGGTGTATGGAGTATAAACAACGGAATCAGTGAATGTGAAATGCATTATAATAAAATGGTATAAATGAATATAAATAAAATAAAATGTGCGGAATCTATTTATATAAATTAGAATATCAGATGGTTACTATGACATAGAAAAAGAATGATCTATATATATATAAATAAAAATAAAAAAATTTAACATTTAAAAAATATATGTTTCTTTTCTTTTTTCTTCCTAAAAAAAGGGGGGGGGGGGGGGGGCTCTGTAGAATGGTTATACAAAGCCAAAAATTTCCAACTCGGAATTAAGTCCTTTTGGTTCTAAGGACCTTCACCACTTCTTCCCACTCCACAAATCACACAACCAGTCAACACTCACTTACCACACACCAATTCCACACAACAACCACTTCTTCCACACCCGAGACAACGCACCATTCAGGCAGACATCCACCATATACCAACGATCCCTCAACTCACAGTCTCCAAACCCAACCCACTCCAAGAAAAAGAGGATACGTAGAAGAGTTAGAAGAAATAGACACCCCAACTCAACCACCCATGAAAGTGGCAAAGGCCAATTGACAGATACTCAAAGCTCCATTATTAACCTGAGTTCCATTAATCTTACCCAATCCCAAACTAAATTATTAGAAAAAGGACAAAAATTTGCTCCAATCAAAAAATTTAATAAATTCGATACCTATATAGGGGTGGAAAAATTCATAAGGAAATTATGTTTGAAAAAGTATTTCACTAAACACCCCCTGGAGATACAAAATTCCCACAAGGACAGTTACATACATACAGAATGTTCAATGAAATCCAATTTCTACCCTAGATATGAAGCTGGCCCTCACATCCGCAGACTCACACCTACCCTTAATGGGAAATCAAATCTGACATATAAAGAAAGAGAGGCCATAAAACAAGTCCAAGAAAATGAGAGTGTAACAATCCGCCCTGCCAACAAGGGGGGGGGGGGGTTGTTATACTAGATACAGAAACATATAACAAAGAATGTCTGTCTCAATTGACAGACACCAACACATATCAATTATTAAAATCAGATCCAACGCATCAATTATGCAAAGAACTGGATATATTATGTACCACAGCTTCAGAATTGGGAATATTAACTGAGAAGGAATACAAATTCATAACAGGCACCCAGAAAAGAATACCAGTCTTCTACTGTATTCCTAAGGTACACAAAAATCCCACTAACCCACCAGGCCGCCCCATAGTCTCGGGGATAGAATCCATCGCTTCCAATCTATTCCAATAGATAGATAGAATATTACAACCATACGTACAATTGACACCATACTATCTAAAAGACACCACCCAGATCCTCTCTATACTCGAAGGCCTAGAATGGAAGGAACATTACCTATTAACTACATTAGATGTAAGTTCATTATATACTATTATCCAACATGAATTAGGTATTAATACAAGGAGATATGCCACCGACACAGATACAGTTCATTTTAACACACAACTATTTCTGTTTTAATGATACATATTATTTACAAAAAATGGGTACCGCCATGGGAACTAAATTCGCGCCTAGCTACGCTAATTTATTTATGTCGGCATGGGAGGCTCTCAACATCACTCCCCATCTGGGCGCGGGTCTGGTCCTATGGCGAAGATATATTGATGATATAATTTTAATTTGGCAAAAAACTCCAGAAGAACTGAATACCTTTTTAGATGGTCTTAATATTAATAATTGGAACCTCACCTTCACTGCATCCACTGATTTTAAATCCATTGAATTTTTAGATCTAAAAATCACCAACACAGGAGGCAAATTAGAACTCCGTACATTCCACAAACCAACCGAAAAAAACAGCTACATCCTTTTTTCAAGTTGCCACCTTCCTAGATGGCTGTTAAACATACCGTCAGGCCAATATAGAAGACTTAAACGCAATTTCACAAATGACAATCAGTATCAAATTAAAGCCCAATCTCTTACTCACAAATTTATAGATAAAGGATACCCTAAGAGAATTTTAAATAAAGCCTAAGAAAAGATAGAAAAACAGGAGAGAAGTTCATATTTTAACAATATATCTCAGACATTCGTAGAAGAAGACAAAATACACCTTATCCTCCCCTTCAACCATGAGAACAAAAAAGTAGAGAGGATTATCAAAAAGAATTGGCATTTATTGCACCAAGATAACATTTTAAACCCAATTTTATCATCCACCCCATCCATCATTTACACTAAAGCCCCCAATCTCAGTTTACAAATAGCCCCCACTATACAAAATAGACCTACTACACATACAGAAAAATCATGGCTTCACTCTAAAGGGTTTTTCCGTTGTAATTGATGCTGCAATTGTAAATTAACTAACTTCCAAAAGAAAACTGAAGTGATCCAATTCACAGTAAATGATTTTGTATGGAACATCACAGATAATATCTCCTGCAACACCAAAGGGGTTATATACATTATCCGGTGCAAATGTAATAAACAGTATTTAGGGAGAACTAAGCGACTATTTCTGAGCACATCAACAATATTAAAAAAGGTAACCTAAAACACCCCCTGTCCTTACATTTCACACAGTTCCATAATCAGGATCCATCTCAATTAATCTATATAGGTATAGAAAAAATAAAGAGAGAGAAATAAAGAGAGGGGAGGAAATTATATATCAAAAATGTCCAGAGCTGAATCACGAAAAATTTATGAACTAGAAACATTAGAACCAAAAGGACTTACCGTATTTATCGGCGTATAACACGCCCCCCCCCCATTTTAACAGGGAAATTTAAGTAAAATAAATAAATGTAATATAGATGACTTGGACTAAATGCCGCATCATCCCCCCAACTTCGTTTTCTTCTGCACCTGTTTGGTCCCATCCCCTCCAGTGCCCCATCATTCCTTCCCTTTTATCAGTCCCTGTGCCACATTTAACCCCTCTCATCGCCACCCCCCCATGTCTCACCATCCCCCCATGTCTCATCATTTCCCCCTGTCATAGACCACCACCAGCCAGACATTAAGCATTTAGTTTATGATGGTGCCCTATCCTCCTACTGCTACACATATATAAATGTCATCTGTATATCAATAGGTGACCTTTTTGGTTATATTAGCCTTGTGGGGAAAGGAATTTAATAGTCATTTACTCTGACCGATACTGAGGTAAAAGACCACTCTCCTTGCAGCTTTGACTGTCCTGCCTTGACTGATTATATTCTTAGATCAGTAGTAGGGTATTGGCCCTGCAGGTAGTCAGTATATATTTAATAGCAAGTAAGTGAGTTTATTGTAGGGTGGTTATAGTACAACAGGGACTAGGTTCCTGAGTGGGACCGCCCTTCTTAGGACGCCCACCCCGCCTAGGGGTAGGTTATCTAGGGGTAGCATAGTGTGTAACAGGCTCCCCTACCAACCCTCTCCTGTTGTCCCACCCTGAGACCTCTCCCGAACCATGGGGAAAGGGGCAGAATAAGCTAGGCGGGTACTATATGGTAATTAATACATTAAATCATCTGAACGCAGCTACTATGCTGGTTTTTCAACTTGGAGCTGAATCTCCATTAACCCCTTAAGGACCAAGCCATTTTACACCTTAGGACCGGAGCGTTTTTTGAACATCTGACCACTGTCGCTTTAAACATTAATAACTCTGATGCTTTTAGTTATCATTCTGATTCCGAGATTGTTTTTTCGTGACATATTTTACTTTATGTTATTGGTAAAATTTTGTCGATACTTGCATCTTTTCTTAGTGAAAAATTCCAAAATTTGCTGAAAAAATTGAAAATTTTGCATTTTTCTAACTTTGAAGCTCTCTGCTTGTAAGGAAAATGGATATTCCAAATATTTTTTTTATTTTATTCACAAATACAATATGTCTACTTTATGTTTGCATCATAAAATTGACGTGTTTTTACTTTTGGAGACACCAGAGGCTTCAAAGTTCAGCAGCAATTTTCCAATTTTTCTCAAAATTTTCAAACTCACTATTTTTCAGGGACCAGTTCAGGTTTGAAGTGGATTTGAAGGGTCTTCATCTTAGAAATACCCCACAAATGACCCCATTATAAAAACTGCACCCCCCAAAGTATTCAAAATGACATTCAGTCAGCATTTTAACCCTTCAGGTGTTTCACAGGAATAGCAGCAAAGTGAAGGAGAAAATTCACAATCTTCATTTTTTACACTCTCATGTTCTTGTAGCCCCAATTTTTGAATTGTTACAAGGGGTAAAAGGAGAAAATTTATACTTATATTTGTAGCCCAATTTCTCTCGAGTAAGCACATACCTCATATGTCTATGTAAAGTGTTCGGCGGGCGCAGTAGAGAGCTCAGAAGCGAAGGAGCGACAAGGGGATTTTGGAGAGTACGTTTTTGTGAAATGTTTTTTGGGGGGCATGTCGCATTTAGGAAGCCCCTATGGTACCAGAACCGCAAAAAATCCCCACATGGCATACAATTTTAGAAACTAGACCCCTTGAGGAATGTAACAAGGGGTAAAGTGAACCTTAATACCTCACAGGTGTTTCACGACTTTTGCATATGTAAAAAAATATATATATTTTTTCACTAAAATGTGTGTTTCCCCCCAAATTTCACATTTTTGCAAGGGTTAATAGCAGAAAATACCCCCCCCAAAATTTGTAACCCCATCTCTTCTGAGTATGGAGGTACCCCATAAGTGGACCTGAAGTGCACTGCGGGCGAACTACAATGCTCAGAAGAGAAGGAGTCATATTTGGCTTTTGGAGAGCAAATTTTGCTCGGGGGCCATGTTGCATTTAGGAAGCCCCTATGGTGCCAGGACAGCAAAATAACCCCCACATGGCATACCATTTTGGAAACTAGACCCCTTGAGGAACGCAACAAGGGGTACAGTGAGCATTTACCCCCCACTGGTGTCTGTCAGAACTTTGGAACAGTGGGCTGTACAAAAATTTTAATTTGCACAGCCCACTGTTCCAAAGATCTGTCAGACACCAGTGGGGTGTAAATTATCACTGCACCCTCATTACATTCCGTGAGGGGTGTAGTTTCCGAAATGGGGTCACATGTGGAGGTTTTTGCGTTTGTCAAAACCGCTGTAACAATCAGCCACCCCTGTGCAAATCACCTCAAATGTACATGGTGCACTCTCCCTTCTGAGCCTTGTTGTGCGCCCCCAGAGCACTTTGCGCCCACATATGGGGTATCTCCGTACTCGGGAGAAATTGCATTACAAATTTTGGGGGGCTTTTTTCCCTTTTACCTCTTGTCAAAATGAACAGTATAGGGCAACACCAGCGTGTTAGTGTAAAAAATTTTTTTTTTTTACACTAACATGCTGTTGTAGACCCCAACTTCACCTTTTCATAAGGGGTTAAAGGAGAAAAAGCCCCCCAAAATTTGTAACACAATTTCTCCCGAGTACGGCGATACCCCATATGTGACCCTAAACTGTTGCCTTGAAATACGACAGGGCTCCAAAGTGAGAGCGCCGTGCGCATTTGAGGCCTGAATTAGGGATTTGCATAGGGGTGGACATAGGGGTATTCTACGCCAGTGTTTCCCAAACAGAGAGCCTCCAGCTGTTGCAAAACTCCCAGCATGCATGGACAGTCAACGGCTGTCCGGCAATACTGGGAGTAGTTGTTTTGCAACAGCTGGAGGCTCCATTTTGGAAACAGTGGCGTACCAGACGTTTTTCATTTTTATTGGGGAGGGGAGGGGGGCTGTGTACGGGTATGTGTATATGTAGTGTTTTTTACTTTTTATTTTATTTTGTGTTAGTGTAGTGTAGTGTTTTTAGGGTACAGTCACACGGGCGGGGGATTACAGCGAGTTTCCCGCTGCGAGTTTGAGCTGCCGCGCAAAATTTGCTGCATCGCAAACTTGCAGCCTGATACTCACTGTAAGCCCCCTGTACATTCACAGGGGGGGGAACCTCCAGCTGTTACAAAACTACAACTCCCAGCATGCACCGTTTATCAGTGCATGCTGGTAGTTATAGTTTTGCAACAGCTGGAGGCACACGGTTGGGAAACACTGAGTTAGGAAACAGACAATGTTTCCCAACCAGTGTGCCTCCGGTTGTTGCAAAACCACAACTCCCAGCATTCTCAGGCATGCTGGGAGTAGAAGTTTGGCAACATCTTTAGAGCCAGATGTTGCCGAACTACAACTCCCAGCATGCTGGGAGTTGTAGTTTTGCAACATCTGGAGGACTACAGTTTGCAGACCACTAATACAGTGGTTCCCAATCTGTGCCCTTCCAGATGTTGCAAAACTACAACTCCCAGTATGCCAAAACTGTCCAGGCATGCTGGGAGTTGTAGTTCTGCAACATCTGAAGGGCCAGATGTTACAGAACTACAACTCCCAGCATCCCTGGACAGTAAGGGCATGCTGAGGATGTGTAGTTTTGCAACATCTGTAAGGGCACAGTGGTCTCCAAACTGTGGACCTCCAGATGTTGCAAAACTGCAACTCCCAGCATGCCCAGACGCCAAGGGCTGTCTGGGCATGCTGGGAGTTGTAGTTTACAGGGTCCCATTACAGCAATGCATGTCGCTTTACGGCGACGTGCATTGCTGTAAAGGGCCCGACCGCGGCTGAAGAGGAACTCACCTGTCGCCACCCGCCGCCATCTTCATCGCCGGGATCCGGGTCTTCAGGGACGAGGTAAGTACCGGTCCGGTCCCCAGCACTCCCCCGTCCCCCGCCGCGTCCTCCGGTCTTCCTCCCGTCCTCTCCAGACTTCAAGGGGCCGGGCAGAGCGGGAGGAAGTAACCCCCCCCCCCCACCTGCGATTGGTCGGTTAGCTAACCGACAGATCGCAGGAGATAGGAGGAGGGGCAGGCTTGCCACCTCGCTCCGATACTCCAGCATGGTCCTGACTGTCTGTGACAGCCGGGATCATGCGAAATTACCGGGCGGTCGGGTCCCAGAGACTCGATCAGCCCGGTATCGCCGCAGATCGCAAGGGCGATTTCCCTTGCGATTTGCGGCGATCGCCGACATGGGGGGCCTACATGGCCCCCCTCAGCGTTTGCCCTGGATGCCTGCTGAAGGATTTCAGCAGGGATCCGCTTCCGATCTCTGCCCGGCGAGCGGCAGAGACCAGAAATACAACAGGACGTTCTCTAACGTCCTTGGGCATTAAAGCCCAGGTAGTGAGGACGTTAGAGAACGTCCTATGTCCTTAACAGGTTAATTTCATCATTTTGTGCACATGTGGTGGTTTTCTGTCCAGTTTTTCGAGGACAGTTCTATTTGTACCTATTAAAAGTTAAATTTTAGTCTACAAATTTAAATTTCTTGTACATACTGGTAGACCAATATCCAATTTTTCTGTGTCATTTAGTGCCTCTCCCAACATCATCCCCCCACCCTGTCTCATCATGTCACCCATCATTCCCCCTCATCATCCCCCCACCCTGTCTCATGATGTCCCTCATCATTCCCCCTCATCATCCCCCCACCCTGTCTCATCATGTCCCCCATCATTCCCCCTCATCATCCCCCCACCCTGTCTCATCATGTCCCCCATCATTCCCCCTCATCATCCCCCCACCCTCTCTCATCATGTCCCCCATCATTCCCCCTCATCATCCCCCCACCTTGTCTCATCATGTCCCCCATCATTCCCCCTCATCATCCCCCCACCCTGTCTCATCATGTCCCCCATCATTCCCCCTCATCATCCCCCCACCTTGTCTCATCATGTCCCCCATCATTCCCCCTCATCATCCCCCACCCTGTCTCATCATCCCCCACCCTGTCTCATCATGTCCCTCATCATTCCCCCTCATCATCCCCCCACCCTGTCTCATCATCCCCCACCCTGTCTCATCATGTCCCCCATCATTTCCCCTCATCATCCCCCACCCTGTCTCATCATCCCCCCACCCTGTCTCATCATGTCCCCCATCATTTCCCCTCATCATCCCCCCACCCTGTTTCATCATGTCCCCCATCATTTCCCCTCATCATCCCCCACCCTGTCTCATCATGTCCCCCATCATTCCCCCTCATCATCCCCCCACCCTGTCTCATCATGTCCCCCATCATTTCCCCTCATCATCCCCCACCCTGTCTCATCATGTCCCTCATCATTCCCCCTCATCATCCCCCACCTTGTCTCATCATGTCCCTCATCATTCCCCCTCATCATGTCCCCACCCTGTCTCATCATGTCCCTCATTATTCCCCCTCATCATCCCCCCACCCTGTCTCATCATGTCACACATCATTCCCCCTCATCATCCCCCCACCCTCTCTCATCATGTCCCCCATCATTCCCCCTCATCATCCCCCACCCTGTCTCATGATGTCCCCCATCATTCCCCCTCATCATCCCCCACCCTGTCTCATCATGTCCCCCATCATTCCCCCCCTCATCATCCCCCACCCTGTCTCATCATGTCCCTCATCATGTTGCAAAACTACAACTCCCAGCCAACTGCTGTCCGGGCATGCTGGGAGTTGTAGTCTTGCAACCTCTGGAGGTCCGCAGGTTGAAGACCACTCTTCCCTTCGGCGCTTCGTCTGTCTTGCGGGGTCAGTGAAGCAGATGAGTGACGTCCTCTCCCGGCTTCTCTGTACGGCATCACGGATGTCACTTTTCAACCATTCTATAGAGCCCCCCCCCCCCCCCTTTTTTTTTAGGAAGAAAAAAAAAAAATAATATATATATATATATATATATATATTTACATTTTTATTATTTTTGATTTATGAATTTTTTTATATATATATATAGATCATTCTTTTTATATGTCTTAGTAACCATCTGATATTCTAATTTATATAAATAGATTCCGCACATTTTATTTATATTCATTTATACCATTTTATTATAATGCATTTCACATTCACTGATTCCGTTGTTTAAACTCCATACACCCGTACACTACCTCAAATAATCATTATTATTAACTTATTATACCCTATTTATATATATCCATACTACTAAACAATCTATATTTAATTATCTATTATACTATGTTAAATCAACTAGCTAGTTGTATTCAAGTCACTAATGTCAATCTGGTCCGCATTTTGAGTCTCTCCAGGCGAAAAATACGGTCCACAATTTATCTGAGACACCAATTAACACTAATTAACGTCACCATTTTATGGACTATATAAGACCAATACCCACATGGGGTAACCACTATATCATTGTACTGCTACTGAGGAAGGGGACACCCCGAAACGCATCTAGCATTGATATATGACCCAGCAACACAGACCACCCACCAGAAGAACTACATGCTAGAACCTACATCCACCATTCTCAACTGCTGGAACCCCCCAGTTTGAGGCCCACCGCCCAGACGTGCGCCTGCCAGCGCTTGATACACGAGGACGTCGCTCCCACTCACCGCCGGACCGCCACAAGCCTTCCACCGTGGTTAATGGCCGGATGCAGATTTGTGCCACTCTGGACACAGTAAGACCTTCATACGGACATCTATACCATCCCAGGCCGGCCGCCTAGCCGTGCCAGTCCACAGAAGAGACGTCTGCCCTGACACTTTCCGGAGATCTTCACACAGCGGTGCGGTGAGTGGTGCAGAGCACCAAACCTTGTTACAAAACACAAAGCACAAAGAGAAGATGTGATATTCGGCACTGCTCCTATTGGCTAGGCTGGATTATACGGCGGGCGTGTGACTTGGATAAACCGATAGAGATATGGTGGTGCTCTGACGTTTCAGCAAGGTATAAATCTTCAATGCAGTAAAGAATAGAATAACATCGGCATTCACCGGTCTTCTCTTAAAAAAGGCTTCTTTATTGATACATACTCACAACATGAAATGCAGTAAGGGAGAGGGACCCGTGCAGGGGGGGTACGTAGTAGGCGACAGATTCTGTTTCACTCGTTATACGAGCTTCATCCGGCCATATCTACCTGGATTTCTGTGCTGCTTCTTATACAGGTGGGCGGCCAATCGCAAACGCTCTGGACTGCCCTCCTCCTCTGATGCACCTGGCGAGTTCTCGTTAGAGTCTCCCCATTGGCTAACCATCGCCATTTTTGTAAGTGCATCAGTATAAGAAAGCACATACTAAGACATGTGCATGTTAAAAACTGAAAATTTAAAAACATGGTGCATAATCAATTTTATCATTTAATCCGAGAGGACCAGCTGCTGCTGTTTGTATAATCCAATAAGTTTCTCTTGTTACAAAACAACTGCAAATCTGTTACTAACCATCTATAACAATACTGGATATAACAATTCCTCGTTGAACCACCCCTATTGGATTAACAATACCTTGTTGAAAGGCCTGTGAGTGGCTGTCACTGCTGATATCTCTCCATTCATTTATTTATTTATTTTATGTGTTCACGTACAGAGTGTTTTAATTGTATGCAGACCATAGCAAGGGCCCAGCTTGGACTTATCTATTGATATTCCATTATGTTAAGAAACTTGTTTTTAGTACAATTAGCTATTTAATCTAATTATTTAACATTATATTTATATCTAGAGGAATTGTATCTACGCCTTACTGACTAGAATCTTCTTTGTTTTCAGGACTTTTTGGTTTATTATATTAGACGTGTTAATTAAAAGGATTTGTTAGTCCTGTGATAGATTATTTGTTCCGTAGACTCTCTTGTATCTCAGACATCAAATATTTTACTGTGTTCAATGTTATAACTATATAACCCAGGATAGAGCGCCCCCCATTGTTAGAGCGCCCCCCATTGTTCGTACAGGACCTCACGCATTATATGGTTCATATACATGAGATCTTACCCTCCGGCTTGTACTGGGCAATGATGGTGACCGTCTGACCCGCGTTCTTGAGCGCCAGCGCCGCCTGCTCATGAGTAGCGTTCCTCAGATCTACCCCATTCACCTGAAAAACCAATAGGATTAGCTGGAGACACGGCAGCTGGATCGAAGCCACAACAAGATATGATTTATCCCTACATCAATATAAGGCGGCATCTTATCCACACACACGGTGACCAACCCTTCAAACTGCGGTAGATCTAACAAGCTTGGAGTAATCCAGATTTACAGATGGCGATGGTTCCAGGCATGGAGGACCTCAGAACAATGATTGAATAGTATAAGGAGTTGTCTGATAAGACTCTGTGCACTATAAGGAGCTGTATTGGGTTTTACAGGTTCCTGGAGGACACTATGACCTGCACTCTGGTGTGGACCCATGTGGGGGGGTCAGGTTGGTTCCCAAAGCTTATTTCCTCCTCAGCTTCTGATGGGACCATTGTGGTATTATAAAGTCTACAATGTCTTATTATCCACCAATAGAGATGACATCATTACCTGTGCTACAATAGAAACTATAAAGGAATGATGGTGAAGCCTTTGGGTTGTGATACTCACAGACATGATCTGATCTCCCTTCCGTAACGCTCCACTCAGGTCAGCCGGACCCCCCGCCAAAATAAAGGAGATGAAAATTCCTTCCCCATCTTCACCTCCAACAATGTTAAATCCAAGGCCCGTGGAGCCGCGATGTATGACAATCCTGCGGGGCTCCCTGCGGAACAAGAATGGTAGTCAGCGAATAGGACATCATCCATCCTCTATAATATATCATTTCTATCCATCTACTGCTCCATCATCACATGTTCTCCATCATACATCCTCCTGATCACATCTGTATTATATAATATATGATCTATATGATCTCCATCATCACATGTTCTCCATCATACATCCTCCTGATCACATCTGTATTATATAATATATGATCTATCTGATCTCCATCATCACATGTTCTCCATCATACATCCTCCTGATCACATCTGTATTATATAATATATGATCTATCTGATCTCCATCATCACATGTTCTCCATCATACATCCTCCTGATCACATCTGTATTATATAATATATAATCTATCTGATCTCCATCATCACATGTTCTCCATCATACATCCTCCTGATCACATCTGTATTATATAATATATGATCTATCTGATCTCCATCATCACATGTTCTCCATCATACATCCTCCTGGTCACATCTGTATTATATAATATATGATCTATCTGATCTCCATCATCACATGTTCTCCATCATACATCCTCCTGATCACATCTGTATTATATAATATATGATCTATCTGATCTCCATCATCACATGTTCTCCATCATACATCCTCCTGATCACATCTGTATTATATAATATATGATCTATCTGATCTCCATCATCACATGTTCTCCATCACACATCCTCCTGGTCACATCTGTATTATATAATATATGATCTATCTGATCTCCATCATCACATGTTCTCCATCACACATCCTCCTGGTCACATCTGTATTATATAATATATGATCTATCTGATCTCCATCATCACATGTTCTCCATCATACATCCTCCTGGTCACATCTGTATTATATATGATCTATCTGATCTCCATCATCACATGTTCTCCATCATACATCCTCCTGATCACATCTGTATTATATAATATATGATCTATCTGATCTCCATCATCACATGTTCTCCATCATACATCCTCCTGATCACATCTGTATTATATAATATATGATCTATCTGATCTCCATCATCACATGTTCTCCATCATACATCCTCCTGATCACATCTGTATTATATAATATATGATCTATCTGATCTCCATCATCACATGTTCTCCATCATCATACATCCTCCTGATCACATCTGTATTATATAATATATGATCTATCTGATCTCCATCATCACATGTTCTCCATCATACATCCTCCTGATCACATCTGTATTATATAATATATGATCTATCTGATCTCCATCATCACATGTTCTCCATCATACATCCTCCTGATCACATCTGTATTATATATGATCTATCTGATCTCCATCATCACATGTTCTCCATCATACATCCTCCTGGTCACATCTGTATTATATAATATATGATCTATCTGATCTCCATCATCACATGTTCTCCATCATCATACATCCTCCTGGTCACATCTGTATTATATATGATCTATCTGATCTCCATCATCACATGTTCTCCATCATACATCCTCCTGATCACATCTGTATTATATAATATATGATCTATCTGATCTCCATCATCACATGTTCTCCATCATACATCCTCCTGGTCACATCTGTATTATATATGATCTATCTGATCTCCATTATCACATGTTCTCCATCACACATCCTCCTGATCACATCTGTATTATATAATATATAATCTATCTGATCTCCATCATCACATGTTCTCCATCACACATCCTCCCGATCACATCTGTATTATATAATATATGATCTATCTGATCTCCATCATCACATGTTCTCCATCATACATCCTCCTGATCACATCTGTATTATATAATATATGATCTATCTGATCTCCATCATCACATGTTCTCCATCATACATCCTCCTGATCACATCTGTATTATATAATATATGATCTATCTGATCTCCATCATCACACATCCTCCTGGTCACATCTGTATTATATAATATATGATCTATCTGATCTCCATCATCACATGTTCTCCATCATACATCCTCCTGATCACATCTGTATTATATAATATATGATCTATCTGATCTCCTTCATCACATGTTCTCCATCATACATCCTCCTGATCACATCTGTATTATATAATATATAATCTATCTGATCTCCATCATCACATGTTCTCCATCATACATCCTCCTGATCACATCTGTATTATATAATATATAATCTATCTGATCTCCATCATCACATGTTCTCCATCACACATCCTCCTGATCACATCTGTATTATATAATATATGATCTATCTGATCTCCATCATCACATGTTCTCCATCATACATCCTCCTGATCACATCTGTATTATATAATATATAATCTATCTGATCTCCATCATCACATGTTCTCCATCACACATCCTCCCGATCACATCTGTATTATATAATATATGATCTATCTGATCTCCATCATCACATGTTCTCCATCATACATCCTCCTGATCACATCTGTATTATATAATATATGATCTATCTGATCTCCATCATCACATGTTCTCCATCATACATCCTCCTGGTCACATCTGTATTATATAATATATGATCTATCTGATCTCCATCATCACATGTTCTCCATCACACATCCTCCTGATCACATCTGTATTATATAATATATGATCTATCTGATCTCCATCATCACACATCCTCCTGATCACATCTGTATTATATAATATATGATCTATCTGATCTCCATCATCACATGTTCTCCATCATACATCCTCCTGATCACATCTGTATTATATAATATATGATCTATCTGATCTCCATCATCACATGTTCTCCATCACACATCCTCCTGATCACATCTGTATTATATAATATATGATCTATCTGATCTCCATCATCACATGTTCTCCATCATACATCCTCCTGATCACATCTGTATTATATAATATATGATCTATCTGATCTCCATCATCACATGTTCTCCATCACACATCCTCCTGGTCACATCTGTATTATATAATATATGATCTATCTGATCTCCATCATCACATGTTCTCCATCATACATCCTCCTGATCACATCTGTATTATATTATATATGATCTATCTGATCTCCATCATCACATGTTCTCCATCATACATTCTCCTGGTCACATCTGTATTATATAATATATGATCTATCTGATCTCCATCATCACATGTTCTCCATCACACATCCTCCTGATCACATCTGTATTATATAATATATGATCTATCTGATCTCCATCATCACATGTTCTCCATCATACATCCTCCTGGTCACATCTGTATTATATAATATATGATCTATCTGATCTCCATCATCACATGTTCTCCATCACACATCCTCCTGGTCACATCTGTATTATATAATATATGATCTATCTGATCTCCATCATCACATGTTCTCCATCACACATCCTCCTGGTCACATCTGTATTATATAATATATGATCTATCTGATCTCCATCATCACATGTTCTCCATCACACATCCTCCTGATCACATCTGTATTATATAATATATGATCTATCTGATCTCCATCATCACATGTTCTCCATCACACATCCTCCTGATCACATTTATCTTCCATAATATATGATCTCTTTGTTTCTTCCACCTTCTATGAATCCTCTCTCACCGTGGCACCTCCTCTTCTCCCATAAGCTCTTTGGGGATGGGGGAGTATCTGCGGGGTGAGGTTGGTGTCATCACGGGAGCATATTCAGGACCCAGATAACTTGGGTGACATAAGTCGCTGTCCAGTTGCTGAGAATAAGCTGCGGAGATATGTAGAGAGGGGGTGACAATGGAGGAGATGAATATGAAGGGGATGGCACACCACGGCTCATCGTATATACAGAAGAAGCTTACGATCCTCACAGGTGGTGATGTCTGGAGGGGCGTAGGAGTCGTTCAGATAGACGTTGGTAGGCTTGGCCACTTTTAGGTAGACAATGTCAGATGTATTCTTCAATGCCGCGACAGCATCTTCATGCATCACATCTTCCAGACTGACGTGGTTCACCTAGAGAAGTGCAGGCTGGTAAAGTGAAACGTCTTATGCTTCTACTAATATATGTATGTTATTCAGATAATTACAAATCCCTGCACGTCTACAGTATTTGTCTGTCTGCATTGTCTGTATTGTATATGTCTTCTACAGATTCTAATGGAGAAAACTACATATACACATACTGTATGAAGTGTCCCACTACATGGTCCTGTAGGATAAAACTATTGGTGGTCGGACAGTTGCCTTGTTAATGATGTTGCTCGGTTTTATGCTATTTTATGTGTGTTGGTGAGAGGAGGCCTCTAGCACAGCCTTTCTATCCTGTGAGAGGACGTCCTGTAGAGTGGGGACGCTTGAGGAGCACCTAATTTCACACCCTCTATTAGTTAGGCCTCACTGCCCAAGATTGGTACAGTTAACTCTTTTAAAGCTAGGACGATATACCTCAAAGCCTCATACTAGGTCCAACCCGAGGCATTACTAGAGAGGCAATTGCACAAAAGAGCCTCATAGAACATTTAGGACCTTCCAGGGCTTTAGGCTGGGCCTGGAGATTTATGTCTACCAAGTCACAGGACTAGCCAAGGACCTGTATTATAGGCATTGCAGGTCAACTTTGCGGGGTACGTTTTTTCCCTCAAAACTAAGCTTTGGAAGCTTACCAGAGTTAACCCATAAGCCGAAACTCCATGGACAACTACATTTACCTCAATAGGTCTAGAGGAGAGTTGAAGCAGTTTTAGGGACCCTAGATCACTACCTTGTTTTCCCAAGGTTCACCCTCGCTCCAGCCATCATTTTATGTTACTATGCAAACCACTGTGCCACAGGCTGCATTGTAAAGCAAGGATGAAGGGGCGTCTGTTCTCCTGTCTTAGAGTCAGATGTTGGCTCATTTCCCCAAAAGTTGTAGGTTTGGCTGCCCATAGTCTAATGTGTACAGCCAACTGTAAAGCAAAGGGCCATTCACCTCTTAAAGGCCTGTATTATCCTGGAAGAATTCACTTTACAATAACCCGGGAAGCCCTAATAAGAGGAGTCTCCAGAATAAAGAGGTGGATGACCCAGCCATCGTGAAGGACCTCAGACCGGCGCCATAACACCTCCAAATGGAGAGATTCTGGAAACAACTTGTCACAGCCAAACACACTGCTGGAATATAGAGCAGTAATCTGGGCTAGCTTCACAATATGGAAACATCCATCCTTTACATGTGGATATTGCCCCATATATACCCGTCTGGCACCACAATATGTCTCACATCCTATGACCATAACTACAAGTCATGACAGAGTGAACTCCACTTTTCTGTGATTCCATTACTTGGAGAGTAAAAAAGAAATGTACAGAAAATCTAGGACAGATCCGGACGTTCCTACGGTCTAATTTTAGACGGGTGTGGAATGAGATATCTATTCCCTACTGACAGAGAAAGGAATAGTTATGAGGCAAGAAGAACATGACCAAGTCTAACTGGAGCAACGACTACACATCCAAGCTATATGACCGGGTCACTTTCCAGGTCCAGTCAGGAAATATCAGATCCAAAAAAATAAACCACAAAGAATCAAGATGTCAGAAACGTCCTAAACATAAAGGACAGAATCTCACCGCAAGAATCTTGTCTCCGATCTGCAGCCGCATATCCTTGTGGGCAGCTCCACCCTCTATGATCTTGGTAACATATATACTGTTATCTCCTGGTATGTGCTGGTTACCTACACCACCTGCAATACTGAATCCAAGACCTGGATAAGATGGAAAAGACGGGATGAGCGGAGGTTGTGCACCAAAAATAGAAGGATGGTGATAGATAAAAGGAAGGATGACCAGGTACAAGAAGATTGTTTATAACATAGAGGAGATGTGAGGAGGACAGAGGAGACAGGAGTATAATAACATAGAGGTGATGTGAGGAGGACAGAGGAGACAGCAGTATAATAACATAGAGGAGATGTGAGGAGGAGACAGCAGTATAATAACATAGAGGAGATGTGAGGAGGAGACAGCAGTATAATAACATAGAGGAGATGTGAGGAGGACAGAGGAGACAGCAGTATAATAACATAGAGGAGATGTGAGGAGGACAGAGGAGACAGCAGTATAATAACATAGAGGAGATGTGAGGAGGAGACAGCAGTATAATAACATAGAGGAGATGTGAGGAGGAGACAGCAGTATAATAACATAGAGGAGATGTGAGGAGGAGACAGCAGTATAATAACATAGAGGAGATGTGAGGAGGAGACAGCAGTATAATAACATAGAGGAGATGTGAGGAGGAGACAGCAGTATAATAACATAGAGGAGATGTGAGGAGGAGACAGCAGTATAATAACATAGAGGAGATGTGAGGAGGAGACAGCAGTATAATAACATAGAGGAGATGTGAGGAGGAGACAGCAGTATAATAACATAGAGGTGATGTGAGGAGGACAGAGGAGACAGCAGTATAATAACATAGAGGAGATGTGAGGAGGACAGAGGAGACAGCAGTATAATAACAGAGGAGATGTGAGGAGGACAGAGGAGACAGCAGTATAATAACATAGAGGAGATGTGAGGTGGAGACAGCAGTATAATAACAGAGGAGATGTGAGGAGGACAGAGGAGACAGCAGTATAATAACAGAGGAGATGTGAGGAGGACAGAGGAGACAGCAGTATAATAACATAGAGGTGATGTGAGGAGGACAGAGGAGACAGGAGTATAATAACATAGAGGAGATGTGAGGAGGACAGAGGAGACAGCAGTATAATAACATAGAGGAGATGTGAGGAGGAGACAGAAGTAAAAACATAGAGGAGATGTGAGGAGGACAGAGAAGACAGCAGTATAATAACATAGAGGAGATGTGAGGAGGACATGGACGGAGGAGACAGCAGTATAATAACATAGAGGAGATGTGAGGAGGAGACAGCAGTATAATAACATAGAGGAGATGTGAGGAGGAGACAGCAGTATAATAACAGAGGAGATGTGAGGAGGAGACAGCAGTATAATAACATAGAGGAGATGTGAGGAGGAGACAGCAGTATAATAACATAGAGGAGATGTGAGGAGGAGACAGCAGTATAATAACATAGAGGAGATGTGAGGAGGAGACAGCAGTATAATAACATAGAGGAGATGTGAGGAGGAGACAGCAGTATAATAACATAGAGGAGATGTGAGGAGGAGACAGCAGTATAATAACATAGAGGAGATGTGAGGAGGACATGGACAGAGGAGACAGCAGTATAATAACATAGAAGAGATGTGAGGAGGAGACAGCAGTATAATAACATAGAGGAGATGTGAGGAGGAGACAGCAGTATAATAACATAGAGGAGATGTGAGGAGGACATGGACGAAGGAGACAGGAGTATAATAACATAGAGGAGATGTGAGGAGGAGACAGCAGTATAATAACATAGAGGAGATGTGAGGAGGAGACAGCAGTATAATATCATAGAGGAGATGTGAGGAGGAGACAGCAGTATAATAACATAGAGGAGATGTGAGGAGGAGACAGCAGTATAATAACAGAGGAGATGTGAGGAGGAGACAGCAGTATAATAACATAGAGGAGATGTGAGGAGGAGACAGCAGTATAATAACATAGAGGAGATGTGAGGAGGAGACAGCAGTATAATAACATAGAGGAAATGTGAGGAGGACATGGACGGAGGAGACAGGAGTATAATAACATAGAGGAGATGTGAGGAGGAGACAGCAGTATAATAACATAGAGGAGATGTGAGGAGGAGACAGCAGTATAATAACATAGAGGAGATGTGAGGAGGAGACAGCAGTATAATAACATAGAGGAGATGTGAGGAGGAGACAGCAGTATAATAACATAGAGGAGATGTGAGGAGGAGACAGCAGTATAATAACATAGAGGAGATGTGAGGAGGAGACAGCAGTATAATAACATAGAGGAGATGTGAGGAGGAGACAGCAGTATAATAACATAGAGGAGATGTGAGGAGGAGACAGCAGTATAATAACAGAGGAGATGTGAGGAGGAGACAGCAGTATAATAACATAGAGGAGATGTGAGGAGGAGACAGCAGTATAATAACATAGAGGAGATGTGAGGAGGAGACAGCAGTATAATAACATAGAGGAGATGTGAGGAGGAGACAGCAGTATAATAACATAGAGGAGATGTGAGGAGGAGACAGCAGTATAATAACATAGAGGAGATGTGAGGAGGAGACAGCAGTATAATAACATAGAGGAGATGTGAGGAGGAGACAGCAGTATAATAACATAGAGGAGATGTGAGGAGGAGACAGCAGTATAATAACATAGAGGAGATGTGAGGAGGACATGGACGGAGGAGACAGCAGTATAATAACATAGAGGAGATGTGAGGAGGAGACAGCAGTATAATAACAGAGGAGATGTGAGGAGGAGACAGCAGTATAATAACATAGAGGAGATGTGAGGAGGAGACAGCAGTATAATAACATAGAGGAGATGTGAGGAGGACATGGACGGAGGAGACAGGAGTATAATAACATAGAGGAGATGTGAGGAGGAGACAGCAGTATAATAACATAGAGGAGATGTGAGGAGGAGACAGCAGTATAATAACATAGAGGAGATGTGAGGAGGAGACAGCAGTATAATAACATAGAGGAGATGTGAGGAGGAGACAGCAGTATAATAACATAGAGGTGATGTGAGGAGGACAGAGGAGACAGCAGTATAATAACATAGAGGAGATGTGAGGAGGACAGAGGAGACAGCAGTATAATAACAGAGGAGATGTGAGGAGGACAGAGGAGACAGCAGTATAATAACATAGAGGAGATGTGAGGTGGAGACAGCAGTATAATAACAGAGGAGATGTGAGGAGGACAGAGGAGACAGCAGTATAATAACAGAGGAGATGTGAGGAGGACAGAGGAGACAGCAGTATAATAACATAGAGGTGATGTGAGGAGGACAGAGGAGACAGGAGTATAATAACATAGAGGAGATGTGAGGAGGACAGAGGAGACAGCAGTATAATAACATAGAGGAGATGTGAGGAGGAGACAGAAGTAAAAACATAGAGGAGATGTGAGGAGGACAGAGAAGACAGCAGTATAATAACATAGAGGAGATGTGAGGAGGACATGGACGGAGGAGACAGCAGTATAATAACATAGAGGAGATGTGAGGAGGAGACAGCAGTATAATAACATAGAGGAGATGTGAGGAGGAGACAGCAGTATAATAACAGAGGAGATGTGAGGAGGAGACAGCAGTATAATAACATAGAGGAGATGTGAGGAGGAGACAGCAGTATAATAACATAGAGGAGATGTGAGGAGGAGACAGCAGTATAATAACATAGAGGAGATGTGAGGAGGAGACAGCAGTATAATAACATAGAGGAGATGTGAGGAGGAGACAGCAGTATAATAACATAGAGGAGATGTGAGGAGGAGACAGCAGTATAATAACATAGAGGAGATGTGAGGAGGACATGGACAGAGGAGACAGCAGTATAATAACATAGAAGAGATGTGAGGAGGAGACAGCAGTATAATAACATAGAGGAGATGTGAGGAGGAGACAGCAGTATAATAACATAGAGGAGATGTGAGGAGGACATGGACGAAGGAGACAGGAGTATAATAACATAGAGGAGATGTGAGGAGGAGACAGCAGTATAATAACATAGAGGAGATGTGAGGAGGAGACAGCAGTATAATATCATAGAGGAGATGTGAGGAGGAGACAGCAGTATAATAACATAGAGGAGATGTGAGGAGGAGACAGCAGTATAATAACAGAGGAGATGTGAGGAGGAGACAGCAGTATAATAACATAGAGGAGATGTGAGGAGGAGACAGCAGTATAATAACATAGAGGAAATGTGAGGAGGACATGGACGGAGGAGACAGGAGTATAATAACATAGAGGAGATGTGAGGAGGAGACAGCAGTATAATAACATAGAGGAGATGTGAGGAGGAGACAGCAGTATAATAACATAGAGGAGATGTGAGGAGGAGACAGCAGTATAATAACATAGAGGAGATGTGAGGAGGAGACAGCAGTATAATAACATAGAGGAGATGTGAGGAGGAGACAGCAGTATAATAACATAGAGGAGATGTGAGGAGGAGACAGCAGTATAATAACATAGAGGAGATGTGAGGAGGAGACAGCAGTATAATAACATAGAGGAGATGTGAGGAGGAGACAGCAGTATAATAACAGAGGAGATGTGAGGAGGAGACAGCAGTATAATAACATAGAGGAGATGTGAGGAGGAGACAGCAGTATAATAACATAGAGGAGATGTGAGGAGGAGACAGCAGTATAATAACATAGAGGAGATGTGAGGAGGAGACAGCAGTATAATAACATAGAGGAGATGTGAGGAGGAGACAGCAGTATAATAACATAGAGGAGATGTGAGGAGGAGACAGCAGTATAATAACATAGAGGAGATGTGAGGAGGAGACAGCAGTATAATAACATAGAGGAGATGTGAGGAGGACATGGACGGAGGAGACAGCAGTATAATAACATAGAGGAGATGTGAGGAGGAGACAGCAGTATAATAACAGAGGAGATGTGAGGAGGAGACAGCAGTATAATAACATAGAGGAGATGTGAGGAGGAGACAGCAGTATAATAACATAGAGGAGATGTGAGGAGGACATGGACGGAGGAGACAGGAGTATAATAACATAGAGGAGATGTGAGGAGGAGACAGCAGTATAATAACATAGAGGAGATGTGAGGAGGAGACAGCAGTATAATAACGTAGAGGAGATGTGAGGAGGAGACAGCAGTATAATAACATAGAGGTGATGTGAGGAGGACATGGACGGAGGAGACAGGAGTATAATAACATAGAGGAGATGTGAGGAGGAGACAGCAGTATAATAACATAGAGGAGATGTGAGGAGGAGACAGCAGTATAATAACATAGAGGAGATGTGAGGAGGACATGGACGGAGGAGACAGGAGTATAATAACATAGAGGAGATGTGAGGAGGAGACAGCAGTATAATAACATAGAGGAGATGTGAGGAGGACATGGACGGAGGAGACAGCAGTATAATAACATAGAGGAGATGTGAGGAGGAGACAGCAGTATAATAACATAGAGGAGATGTGAGGAGGAGACAGCAGTATAATAACATAGAGGAGATGTGAGGAGGAGACAGCAGTATAATAACATAGAGGAGATGTGAGGAGGAGACAGCAGTATAATAACATAGAGGAGATGTGAGGAGGAGACAGCAGTATAATAACATAGAGGAGATGTGAGGAGGACATGGACGGAGGAGGCAGCAGTATTGGGTACCATTACCTTTTGGACCTTTGATCAGCTTGATTTCTATGATTTTCTCGGACGCTGGCTTCCTGCGCATCACATACAGACGGACAATGGATCCGGCGTCCTTCAGAGCCTCCACTGCAGTGCTGTGTGTCACCTCACGCACATCCACCTCATTCACAAACAGGATACTGTCGTTCACCCTGAAGGAGCCAACGATGGAAAGGTTAGGTCATCAGGTACAGCGGGTATGGGTGACAATGAGGGGGTGATGGTGGAATAATGGAGGGTGGGGGAGGACATCAGAGGGAAAAGCCAAGGGGAGACAGGAATCAGGGGGAAAGGCGGCTGCACATTACACAACCTCTAGGTATACAATACGATTTGCATATATATAATGGCCCTGTGGGATGGGAACCAGCTGCCTCTACATCTGCTGGACATCTCTCTATAATAATGGGGTATACATGACCTAGTGACAGGACAGGGGATTGTTCACTAATTGGTTGGCCCCTTATAGTTTACTGAAATGAAGAGGGGACAATCTATTACCGACATAAAGGGTCCACAGAAACCCAACCTACATGTTTGCACACAGCACCTACCTGAGCCGACCATCCTGAGCCGCTGCTCCGCCGGGGATGATCTTGGTGATGAATATGCTGGGGTCATCTCCAACATGGGGGTTATCAGTTCCTCCTGCAATGCTGAACCCCAAACCTGAGTTACCCTGAAAAAAAGAGGGGGCCCAAAAGAGTAAGAGGGGATGGGCAGGACTCCATGTTCACAGTGCTATACGGCAGAGGGAAGGATAGAGATAGATAGATACAATAACAGTAGATAGATACAATAACAGAAGATAGATAGATAGATACAATAACAGAAGATAGATAGATAGATAGATAGATAGATAGATACAATAACAGTAGATGGATAGATAGATAGATAGATAGATAGATAGATAGATAGATAAAATAACAGAAGATAGATAGATAGATAGATACAATAACAGTAGATGGATAGATAGATAGATAGATAGATAGATAGATAGATAGATAGATAGATAAAATAACAGTAGATGGATAGATAGATAGATAGATAGATAGATAAAATAACAGAAGATAGATACAATAACAGTAGATAGATAGATAGATATATACAATAACAGTAGATAGATAGATAGATAGATAGATAGATAGATAGATAGATAGATAGGATACAATAACAGTAGATGGATAGATAGATACAATAACAGTAGATAGATAGATAGATAGATAGATAGATATATAGATACAATAACAGTAGATAGATAGATAGATAGATAGATAGATAGATAGATAGATAGAATAACAGTAGATAGATAGATAGATAGAATAACAGTAGATAGATACAATAACAGTAGATAGATAGATAGATAGATAGATAGATAGAATAACAGTAGATAGATAAATACACTACCAGTAGAAACCGCAGCACACCCGAGCAGCTTCAGGTGAGTATCCACAGAGCTTTATTTGGCCATGTTCACAGTGCAATGTTTGGATGGTATCTCACCGTCATGGTATACAAGTGCTCAAGGTAACATTATATAGGGCGTCACATATCATTGGACAATTAACCAATATATAGAAAAATCATAAAAATGTGTCAACATTACAACATATTTGTCTTCCATAATCACATCAACATAAAGTGCAAAAGTAGTGCAATACTTTACAGTACTGTGCATACATAGATCGTCATAAGCAACATATTAATCACCGTATAAGGTGCGATACAATAATAAAGTGCCAGCTGTCTGTGCATACGGTGCTAATTAAAACCAATATTACCATGG
>NW_026609310.1:297500-302500 GCF_029499605.1 Hyla sarda
GCAACAATCAGACTAAGTAGATACCGAACTAAATGATATATATATCTCCTCTACCGTTTCTAATCATGTATCACACTTGTCTATTTGTGTGATGTAACCCGAAGTGTGTTACAAATATATGGATATGTGTATGTGTGTGTCCCACCCCAGATTGGGGGATGACACACACACCTATCCCAAACATTTCTGAGTGAAAATGTATAAAAAAATGACTTTTATTTGTATCCATACATACAATTAAGATATATAACAATAATCCAATGATCACATAGTTCTATTAAACGTGAGTGTTGAGGATCCGTCCCCAGGACAATTGATGCTTCAGAATTTGCGTTATAAAGGCTTCATGTTCTAATAATAGGAGAAAGCCAATATGAATATTATGGTTAGTATCGTATTCTAAAGGGGTCTAACATCGGCTAGGCCTTATATATTGTGGTTGTTACAATAAAATCAACGTTAAGGCCACAAGGACGCAGGATATCTAACTCGTGAATCCAATAGAATTCCCTCTTCTTTAAACATACAGATAAGGGAATGAAGGTGGAAGTGGTGTCCGCACTGCTGGAAAACGAGGTGGAATCCGCATACATCTGAAGTCCTCGGTAGTGAAGAAGTACTTTATATTCACACAACACGTTTCTGTGTCTAAAACCTTTCATCACGCCTGATGATAGGGTTTACACCCAGAAACGTGTTGTGTGAATATAAAGTACTTCTTCACTACCGATGACTTCAGATGTATGCGGATTCCACCTCGTTTTCCAGCAGCGAGGACACCACTTCCCACTTCCACCTTCTTTCCCGTATCTGCATGTTACACCGATGTTTTTGGTGTGGGAAGCCGCAGCAGCTCAACCTTTGTTCTGATGCGCCTCTGTAAGTGTTGCGCCTGAATTTGCACAACCTGTCCAGCACGTTTCCTCCCTTGGTGATCCCGCTTTTTGTCTATTTCTCTTCTTTAAACGACTGACTCCATCTCCTCCTCTCTTAGAAATAGGTACATGATCTATCAAGGTGAAGTGTAGCTCGTGTTCCACATGTCCCACCTCAACAAAATGTTTAGACACAGACAAGTCCAATCTGCCCTTCCTAATGGAATGCCTGTGATGGTTGAGGCGGGTGCGGAAATCGAGCGTCGTCTCACCTATATAAAGATAGTGGCATGTACAAGATAATGCGTAAATTACAAAGTCAGATGTGCAAGTTAAAAAGTACATTAACTTATATTCTCGATGTGTCCCAGAGTGAACAAACACGGCTCCATTGTCCATCCTGGGACAATTTATCATGAGCCACACGGTATGAGCCTTTGTCTACCGCCAAGATATGAGGACATGTCAGTCTTAACTAACCTGTCTCTCAGGCTTGGAGGTTTCCTATAAGACATGAGACTCCGGAATTTCTGGATGACAGTCCCTAAGGACCGACCAGTGTTTATGTATACTTCTAGCGATGCGGAACACTTTGGAGCACGAGCTACACTTCACCCTGATAGATCATGTACCTATTTCTAAAAAAGGAGGAGATGGAGTCAGTTGTTTAACCCCTTAAGGACAAGGACGTACCTGTATGTCATAGGTGTTTCGGGGTGTTTGCCCCTCGTCAGTACAGAGCAGGGTGATCTGGCTTGGCTGTGGTGAGAGGCCTGAGGCTTTAACCCCTTAAGGACCAGGCCATTTTACACCTTAAGGACCGGAGCGTTTTTTGCCCATCTGACCACTGTCACTTTAAACATTAATAACTCTGATGCTTTTAGTTATCATTCTGATTCCGAGATTGTTTTTTCGTGACATATTCTACTTTAACTTAGTGGTAAAATTTTATGGTAACTTGCATCGTTTCTTGGTGAAAAATCCCAAAATTTGATGAAAAAAATGAAAATTTTGAATTTTTCTAACTTTGAAGCTTTCTGCTTGTAAGGAAAATGGATATTCAAAATAAAACATTTTTGGGTTCACATATACAATATGTCTACTTTATGTTTGCATCATAAAATTTATGAGTTTTTACTTTTGGAAGACACCAGAGGCTTCAAAGTTCAGCAGCAATTTGGAAATTTTTCACAAAATTTTCAAACTCGCTATTTTTCATGGACCAGTTCAGGTTTGAAGTGGATTTGAAGGGTCTTCATATTAGAAATACCCCACAAAAGACCCCATTATAAAAACTACACCCCCCAAAGTATTCAAAATGACATTCAATAAGTGTATTAACCCTTTAGGTGTTTCACAGGAATAGCAGAAAAGTGAAGGAGAAAATTCACAATCTTCATTTTTTACACTCGCATGTTCTTGTAGACCCAATTTTTTAATTTTTGCAAGGGGTAAAAAGAAGAACATTTTTACTTGTATTTGAAACCCAATTTCTCTCGAGTAAGCACATACCTCATATGTCTATGTTAATTGTTCAGCGGGCGCAGTAGAGGGCTCAGAAGGGAAGGAGCGTCAAATGGTTTTTGGGGGGCATGTCACCTTTAGGAAGCCCCTATGGTGCCAGGACAGCAAAAAAAAACCACATGGCATACCATTTTGGAAACTAGACCCCTCAGGGAACGTAACAAGGTGTAAAGTGAACCTTAATACCCCACAGGTGTTTCACGACTTTTGCATATGTAAAAAAAAAAAAAAAAATGTTTTACCTAAAATGCTTGGTTTCCCAAAAATGTTACATTTTTAAAAAGGATAATAGCAGAAAATACCCCCCAAAATTTGAAGCCCAATTTCTCCCGATTCAGAAAACACCCCATATGGGGGTGAAAAGTGCTCTGCTGGCGCACTACAGGTCTCAGAAGAGAAGGAGTCACATTTGGCTTTTTGAAAGCAAATTTTGCTCTGGGGGCATGCCGCATTTAGGAAGCCCCTATGGTGCCAGAACCGCAAAAAAAAACACATGGCATACCATTTTGGAAACCAGACCCCTCGGGGAACGTAAAAAGGGGTAAAGTGAACCTTAATACCCTACAGGTGTTTCACGACTTTTGCATATGTTAAAAAAAAAAAAAAATTTACCTAAAATGCTTGGTTTCCCAAAATTTTTACATTTTTAAAAAGGGTAATAGCAGAAAATACCCCCCAAAATTTGAAGCCCAATTTCTCCCGATTCAGAAAACACCCCATATGGGGGTGAGAAGTGCTCTGCTGGCGCACTACAGGTCTCAGAAGAGAAGGAGTCACATTTGGCTTTTTGAAAGCAAATTTTGCTCTGGGGGCATGCCGCATTTAGGAAGCCTCTATGGTGCCAGGACAGCAAAAAAAAAACACATGGCATACCATTTTGGAAACTAGACCCCTTGGGGAACGTAACAAGGGGTAATGTGAACCTTAAGACCCCACAGGTGATTCACAACTTTTGCATATGTAAAAAAAAAAAAAAAATTTTTTACCTAAAATGTTGGTTTCCCAAAAATTTTTGATTTTTAAAAAGGGTAAAAGCAGAAAATACCCCCCATAATTTGTAACACAATTTCTCCCGAGTACGGCGATACCCCATATGTGACCCTAAACTGTTGCCTTGAAATACAACAGGGCTCCAAAGTGAGAGCACCATGCGCATTTGAGGCCTAAATTAGGGATTGCGTAGGGGTGGACATAGGGGTATTCTACGCCAGTGATTCCCAAACAGGGTGCCTCCAGCTGTTGTAAAAGTCCCAGCATGCCTGGACAGTCAGTGGCTATCTGGTAATACTGGGAGTAGTTGTTTTGCAACAGCTGGAGGCTCCGTTTTGGAAACAGTGGCGTATCAGACGTTTTTTTATTTTTATTGGGGAGGGGAGGGGGGCTGTGTAGGGGTATGTGTATATGTAGTGTTTTTTTACTTTTTATTTTATTGTGTGTTAGTGTAGTGTAGTATTTTTAGGGTACAGTCGCACGGGCGGGGGTTCACAGTAGTTTCTCGCTGGCAGTTTGAGCAGCGGCAGAAAATTTGCCTCAGCTCAAACTTGCAGCCGGATACTTACTGTAATCCTCCGCCCATGTGAGTGTACCCTGTACATTCACATTGGGGGGGGGGGAACATCCAGCTGTTGCAAAACTACAACTCCCAGCATGTACGGTCTATCAGTGCATGCTGGGAGTTGTAGTTTTGCAACAGCTGGAGGCTCCGTTTTGGAAACGGTGGCGTACCAGACGTTTTTCATTTTTATTGTAGGGGTATGTGTATATGTAGTGTTTTTTTACTTTTTATTTTATTGTGTGTTAGTGTAGTGTAGTGTTTTTAGGGTACAGTCGCACGGGCGGGGGTTCACAGTAGTTTCTCGCTGGCAGTTTGAGCAGCGGCAGAAAATTTGCTGCAGCTCAAACTTGCAGCCGGATACTTACTGTAATCCTCCGCCCATGTGAGTGTACCCTGTACATTCACATGGGGGGGGGGGGACATCCAGCTGTTGCAAAACTACAACTCCCAGCATGTACGGTCTATCAGTGCATGCTGGGAGTTGTAATTTTGCAACAGCTGGAGACACACAGGTTGTGAAACACCGAGTTTGACAACAAACTCAGTGTTTTGCAACCAGTGTGCCTTCAGCTGTTGCAAAAGCTACAACCCCCAGCATGTACGGACAGCGGAAGGGCATGCTGGGTGTTGTAGTTATGCAACAGCCGGAGGCATACTACTTTGGCTGGGGATGCTGGGGATTGTAGTTATGCAACAGCTGGAGACACACTGGTTTGCTACTTAACTCAGTGTGCCTTCAGCTGTTGCAAAACTACAACTCTCAGCAGTCACCGACAGCCAACGGGCATGCTGGGAGTTGTAGTTATGCAACCAGCAGATGCACCACTACAACTCCCAGCATGCCCTTAAGCTGTTTGTGCAAGCTGGGAGTTGTAGTTACACAACAGCTGAAGGTACACTTTTCCATAGAAAGAATGTGCCTCCGGCTGTTGCAAAACCATAAGTACCAGCATGCCCATAAGTGCATGCTGGGAGCTGTGGTCTTCTGCCTCCTCCTGTTGCATAACTACAGCTCCCAGCATGCCCTTTTTGCATGCTGGGAGCTG